>NC_061119.1:216264733-216274268 GCF_002878395.1 Capsicum annuum
CCCAAGCCAACCCCTAAAACCATGGGCTATTGTTCACCATTTTGGCTCGAAAATTCCCCTTTCGTGTCGTTTCACTCGTTTGTCCATCCAAATGGCCTCGAAAAATTAAACAAACCATACTGGGATGAGCCCCAAAATCCCTGGCACGCCCCGATTGTTTTTCAACCCACAGCATGCCCGGACCCAGAGCCCACCCCAAAAACCGTGGGCTATAGTACACCGATTTAGCCTGAAAATGCTCCGTTCGCATGGTTTTGCCTGTTTATCTACCCAAAAATTCAACGGACCACGAAAACTTCAAGGGACCACACTGAGGTAATCCCCAACCTCCCTGGTGAGCCTCGATCAATTGTCGGCCCATAGCACACCCGAACCTAGGTGCACCCCCAAAATCACGGGCTATAGCACACCGATTTGGCTTGAAAATGCCTTGTTCACCCCGTTTCTCCCGTTTGTCTATCCAATGGCTACGAAAAATTGAACGGACTATACTGGGATGATCCCCAAGCTCCCTGGCATACCTCGATCAATTTTTGGCCCACAGCACGCCCATACCTTGGGTACACCCCCAAAATTGTAGGCTATAGCACACCGATTTGACCCGAAAATGCCCCGTTAAATTTGTTTTGCCCGTTTATCATGCCAAACGGCCTCAAAAATTAAACGGACCACATTCAGACGACCCCCAAACTCCCTTGAACGCCCTCAATTGATTTTTAGCCCACAGCAGGCCCAGACCCCTGGCCCACCCCAAAAACTATAGGCTATAGCACACCAATTTAGCCTGAAAATGCCCCGTTCGCGCCATTTCGCTTGTTTATCCACCCAAATAGCCACGAAAATTATACGAACAACATTGGGATAATCCCCAACCACCCTGGCGCACCAAGGTCAATTTTTGGCTGGCAGCACGCCTAAATCCCGGGCCCACATCTGAAACCATGGGCTATAGCACACTGATTTGGCCATAAAACACCTCGTTTGCGCCGTTTCGCCTGTTTGTCCACCCAGATAGCGATGAAAAATTAAACAGACCACACTGGAATGATCCCCAACCTCCCTGGCATGTCTCGGTTGATTTTTGGCCCACAGTACGCCCGGACCCCGGGGCGACCCCTGAAACCGTGAGCTATAGCACATCGATTTTGTCCAAAAATGCCCTGTTCGCATTGTTTCGCCCGTTTGTCCATCCAAATGGCTACAAAAAAATAAACGGACCATACTGGCATGATCCAGAACCTCTCAGACATGCCCTGGTCAATTTTCGACCCACAGCACGCCCGGACCCTGGGCCCACCCCTAAAATTGAGGATTATAGCACTCCGATTTGACCTGAAAATTCCACGTTCACGCCATTTCTCCCGTTTCTCCACCCAAATTGCCATGAAAAATTAAACGGACCACACTGGGACGATCCCCAACCTCTCTAGCATGCCCCGGTCAATTTTTGGCCCACAGCATGCTCGGACCCCTCGCCCACCCCCGAAACCGTTGGTTATATCACATTGATTTAGCGTGAAAATGCGCCGTTTTGCCCGTTTGTCCACCCAAATGGCCATAAAAAAATTAAACGAACCACACTGGGACGATCCCCAACCTTCCTGCCATGCCCCGATCAATTTTTGGCCCACAGCTCGCTCGGACCCCAGGCCCACCCCCAAAACCATGGACTATAGTGCACCGATTCGGCATGAAAATTCCTCATTTGTGCTGTTTCGCCCGTTTTTCCATCAAAATGGCCACAAAAAATTAAACGTACCATACTGGGTCGATCCGTAACCTCCATGGCAAGCCTCGATCAATTTTTGGCTCATAGCACGCCGGGGCTTAGTGCCCATCCCTGAAATCGTAGGCTATAACATACCGATTTGGCCCGAAAATGCCCCTTTCGCACCGTTACGCTCGTTTGTCAACCTAAATGGCCCCAAAAATTAAACAGACTATACTGGGATGATCCCCAACCTCCCTGGCATGCCCCGATAGATTTTTGCCCCACAGCACATTCGAACCCCGAGCCCACCCCTAAAAATGTGGGCTATAGCACACTGATTTGGCTTGAAAATGTCTCATGCGTGCCGTTTCACCCGTTTGTCCACCCAAATGGCCACGAAAAATTAAACGGACCACACTGGGACAATCCCCAACCTCCCTGGCACGTTCTGGTCAATTTTCAACCCATAGCACACCTGAACCCGAGCCCACCCCCAAAACCGTGGGCTATTGCACGCCGATTGGACATAAAAGGCCTTGTTCATGCTGTTTCGATCGTTTGTCCACCCAAATGGTCATGAAAAATTAAACGAACCACACTGGGACGATCCCCAACCTCCTTGAAATGCCCCAGTTGATTTTTCACCCACAGCACGCCTGGACCCTGGGCCTACCCCCGAAACCGTGGGCTATAGTACACCGATTTGGCCTGAAAATAAACCGTTTGCATCGTTTCTCCCGTTTGTCCACCCAAATAGCCACAAAAAATTAAACGGGCCACAGTGGGTCGATCCCTAACCTCCCTGGCATGCCCCGATCGATTTTTGGCCCATAGCACATCCGGACCCCGAGCCCACCCCCAAAACTGTGGGCTATAACACACCGATTTAGCCCAAAAATTTGCCGTTCGCGTCGTTTTGCTCATTTGTCTATCCAAATTGATAAGGAAAAATTAAACGGACTACACTGGGACGATCCACAACCTCCCTATCACACCTCGGTCAATTTTTGGCCCACAGCACACTGAACCCCGGGCCAACCCCCAAAAACGTGGGCTATAACACACTAATTTGACCCGAAAATGCCACTTTCGCGCTATTTCGCCTGTTTGTCCACCCAAATAGCGATGAAAAATTAAACGGACCATACTGGGATGATCCATAACCTCCAAAGCATACCCCGATCAATTTTTATCCCACATCACGCCCGAACCCTGGGCCAACCCTTGAAATTGTGGGCTATAGCACACCAATTTGGCCCGAAAATTCCTTGTTCGTGTTGTTTTGCTTGTTTGTCCAGCAAAATGTCCATAAAATATTAAACGGAGCACACTGGGATGATCCCCAACCTCCATGGCACGCCCCGATTAATTTTTGGCCCACAGCTTGTCCGAACCCTGGGCCCACCTCCAAAATCGTGGGCTGTAGCGCACTGATTTGGCCCGAAAATGCCCCGTTCGCGCCATTTTGTTCGTTTATCCACACAAATGGCCACAAAAAATTAAACAGAACACATTGAAATGATCCCCAACCTATCTGGTTTGCCCCGATCGATTTTTAGCCCACAACACACTTGGAACCAGGCCCACCCCTGAAATCGTAGGCTATAGCACACCAATTTGGCCCCAAAACACGCTGTTTTGCCCGTTTGTCCACCCAAATGGCCACGAAAAATTAAAAGAACCACATTGGGATGATCCCCAACCTCGCTGCCACGTTGCGGTCAATTTTAGGCCCACAGCACGCCCGAACCCCGGGCCAACCCCCGAAACAATTGACTATAGCACACTAATACGGTTCAAAAATGCCCCATTTGCATCATTTCGCCCGTTTTTCCACCAATATGGCCACGAAAAATTAAACGTACTATACTGAGATAATCCGCAACCTCCCTGGCAAGCCCAGGTCAATTTTTTGATCACAGTTCGCCCGAGATCCGAGCCTACCCCCAAAAATCATGGGTTATAGCTCATTGATATGGCCTAAAAATGCCCAGTTCGTGTCGTTTCGCCCGCTTGTCCAGCACTATAGCCACAAAACATTAAACGAACCATACTGGGATGATCCCCATCCTCCCTGGCATGCCTTGGTCGATTTTTGTCCTGCAGCATGCCCGGAACCTAAGCCCACCCTTGAAATCGTGGGCTATAGCACACTGATTTAGCCCAAAAATGCCTCGTTCGCGCCTTTTCGCCTTTTTTCCACCTAAATGGCCACGAAAAATTAAACGGACCATACTGGGATGATCTCCAACCTTTTTGTCACCCCTCGATCAATTTTTGGCCCACACCACGCTCAGACCCCGGGCCCACCTCCGAAACTGTGGACTATAGCATACCGATTTTGCTTGAAAATGCCCCGTTCATGCTATTTTGCCGGTTTTTACACCCAAATGGCCATAGAAAATTAAACGGACCGCAGTGGGACGATCTCCGACCTCCCTGGCATGCCCCAGTCGATTTTTGACCCACAGCATGCCCGAAACCCAGGCCCACCTCCAAAACCATGGGCTATACCACACCTATATAGCCCAAAAATGCCCCGTTCGCTTTGTTTTGCCCGTTTGTCCACTCAAATGATCACGAAAAATTAAACGGACCACACTGGGATGATCCCCAACCTCCCTGGCACATCCTGATCGATTTTTGACCCATAAAATGCTCGGACCCCAAGTCCATCCCATAAAACCGTGGGCTATGGAACACCAATTTGCCCAAAAATACCCCGTTCATGCCGTTTTGCCAGTTTGTCTTCCCAAATGGTAAGCAAAAATTAAACGGACCACATCGGGACGATCCCCAACCTCCCTGGCATGCTCCGATCGATTTTTGACCCATAGCAGCCCGCACCCCGGGCTAACCCCCAAAATTGTGGGCTATAGCAAACTGATTTGTCCTGAAAATGCCCCGTTAGTGCCGTTTTGCCCGTTTGTCCACCCAAATGGCCAAAAAATTAAACGGACCACACTGGGAAGATCCACAACCTCCCTGACATACCCCGGTCGATTTTTGGTCCATAGTACGCCCGGATCCTAGGTCCACCCCTTAAATCGTGGGCTATAGCACACCTATTTGGCCCGAAAATACCTCGTTCACGCCGTTTTCCCCGTTTGTCCACCAAATGGGCAAGAAAAATTAAATGGACTACACTGGGACGATCCCAAATCTCCCTAGAATGTCCCAATCATTTTTTGGCCCATAGTATGCCCGGAACCCGCACCTACCCCCAAAATAGTTGACTATAGCACACCAATTTGACCCAAAAATGCCCAGTTCACGCCGTTTTGCCCGTTTATCCACCCAAATGGCCACGAAAAACTAAACGGACCACATTGGGACGATCCTCAACCTGCCTGTATGCCTCGGTTGATTTTTGGCCCATAGCTCGCCTGGACCCCGGGCCATCCCCCAAAACCGT
Organism: Capsicum annuum; assembly: GCF_002878395.1. NCBI lineage: Eukaryota > Viridiplantae > Streptophyta > Magnoliopsida > Solanales > Solanaceae > Capsicum > Capsicum annuum. The sequence continues at coordinate 216,269,860 of NC_061119.1, forward strand.
GGGCAATAGCACAACGATTTATCCCGAAAATGCCCCGTTTATGCCGTTTCACCCGTTTGTCCAACGTAATAGCCACGAAAAATTAAACAGACCATACTGGGACGATCCCAAAACTCCCTGGCATGCCCCTAATCGATTTTCGGCCCGCAGCACGCTCGGACCCTGGGCCCACCCCTAAAACTGTGGACAATAGCATACCGATTTGGCCCGAAAATGCCCCATTAGCGCCGTTTTGCCCGTTTGTCCACCCAATTGGCCACAAAAAATTAAACAGACCACAGTGGGATGATCCCCAACCTCCCTGGCGTGCTCCGGTCGATTTTTAGGTCACAGCAAGCCCGAAACTTGGGCCCACCCCCTAAATCTTGGGTTATAGCACACTTATTTGGCCCAAAAATTACCCGTCCGCACTGTTTTGCACGTTTGTCCACCCGAATGGCAATGAAAAATTAAATAGACAACACTAGGACGATCCCCAATCTTCTTGGCATGCCCTGACCGATTTTCAGCCGACAGCACGCTCGGACCCCGGGTCCACCCCCAAAACCGTGGGCTATAGTATATCAATTTTCCAAAAAATGCCCCGTTTGCATCGTTTTGCCTATTTGTCCACCAAAATAGCCACGAAAAATTAAATGGACCACACTGGGATGATCCCCAACCTCCTGGCACGGCTTGATCAATTTTTGGCTCACAACACACTCGGACCCCGTGCCCACCCCCAAATCAGGGGCTATAGCACACCAATTTGGCCTAAAAATGACCTATTCGCGCTGTTTCACCCGTTTATCCACCCAAATGACTACAAAAAATTAAACGGACCACACTGGGATGATCCCAACCTCTCTGGCACTTCGCGATTGATTTTTGGCCTACAGAACTCCCCGATTGATTTTTGGCCTATAGCACTCCCGAACCCCAGGCCCACCCCCAAAACCGTGGGTTATAGCATATCGATTTAGCCTAAAAATATCCCGTTCACGCTGTTTTCCCCGTTTGTCCACCCAAATGACCACGAAAAATTAAACGAACCACACTGGGATAATTCCTAACCTCCTTGGCATGCCCCGATCAATTTTTGGCCCACAACACGCTCGGACCTGGGTCCACCTCCAAAATCGTGGTCTATAGCTCACCGATTTGGTTCTAAAATACCCTGTTCGTGCCGTTTTGCTCGTTTGTCCACCCAAATAGCCACGAAATTTTAGACGGACCATACTGGGACGATCCCCAACCTCTTTGGCACACCCTGGTCGAGGTTTGGCCCATAACACACCTAGATCCTGGGCCCACACCTAAAACCGTGGGCTATAGTTCATCGATTTAACCTGAAAATGCCTTGTTCACACCGTTTTGCACTTTTGGCGCCCAAATGGCCACAAAAAATTAAATGGACCACACTGGGATGACCCCCAACCTCCCTGACACGCCTCGATCGATTTTCGACCTATAGCACAATCGGACTCTGGGACCACCCCCAAAACCGTTAGCTATATCTCATCAATTTGGATAAAAAATGCCCCGATCATGCCGTTTTGCTCGTTTGTCCACCTAAATGGTGAAAAAAAATTAAACGGACCACACTGGGATGATCCCCAACCTCCCTGGCATGCCCTGGTCAATTTTCGGCCCACAGGACGCCCGAACCCAGTGCCCACCCTTGAAACCGTGGGCTATCGCACATCGATTTGGCCTGAAAATGCTCCGTTTGTGCTGTTTTTCCCGTTTGTCCAACCAAATAGCCACAAAAATCAAATGGACCACACTGGGATGATCCCCAACCTCCTTGGCACGCCTTGATTGATATTTGATCCACAGCACGCCCTGACCTCGTGCCCACCCACGAAACCATAGATTATAGCACACCGATTTGGTTTAAAAATTCCCCATTCACGGTGTTTCTCCCGTTTATCCACCTTAATTACCACGAAAAATTAAACTGACCATACTAGGATGATCCCCAACCTCCTTGGCATTCCCCGATCGATTTTTGGCCCACAGCATGCCCGGGCTTCTGGCCCACCCCCAAAATCGTGGGCTATAGCACACCAATTTGGTCCGAAAATGCCCCGTTCTTGCCATTTTGCTCGTTTGTCCATCCAAATTACCACAAAAAATTAACGGACCATACTGAGACAATCCTCAACCTCCTTGGCATGCCTAGATCGATTTTTGTCCCACAGCACGCCTGGACCCCAGGCCCACCCACAAAACCGTGGGCTATAGAAAAATGCCCCGTTCACGCTATTTTGCCGGTTTATCTACCCAAATCGCCACTAAAAAGTAAATGGACCACACTGGGATGATCCCCAACCACCCTGGCACGCCCCGATTGATTTTCAGCCTACAGAACACCTTGTCCACGGGCCCAACCCTAAAACCGTGGGATATAACACATTGATTTGGGTCAAAAATGCCCCGTTAGCATCGTTTTGCCCGTTTGTCCACCCAAATGGCTAGAAAATATTAAATTGACCACACTTGACGATCCCCAAACTCCCTGGCATGCCCTAATCAATTGTCAACCCATATCACGCCCAAACCCCTAGCCCACCCCCAAAACCATGGGCTATAGCACACTGATTTAACTTGAAAATGCCCTGTTCGTGTGCTATTTCGCCCGTTTGTCCACTCAATTGGCCACGAAAAATTAAATGGATTACATTGGGATGATCCCCAACCTCTCTAGCGTGCCTCAGTCGATTTTTCACCCAAATCTCACCCTAACCCCTGGCCCACCCCGAAAACTATAGGCTATAGCACACCGATTTAGTTCGAAAATGCCCTGTTCGCGCCTTTTCAATTGTTTGTCCACCCAAATGTCCATGAAAAATTGAACAGACCATACTGAACCTATCCCCAACCTTCCTGGCGCACCCCTATCGATTGTTAGCCCACAGCACGCCCGGACCATGGGCCCACGCCCGGAACTATGGACTATAGACGATCATAAACCTCCCTGGCATGCCCCGGTCGATTTTTGACCCATAGCACGCCCAGACCCTGGGCCCACCCCTGAAACCGTTGGCTATAACACACTGATTTGTCCCGAAAATGCCCAGTTCGCACCGTTTCGCCTGTTTGTCCACCTAAATGGCCACAAAAAATTAAACGAACCACACCGGGATGAACCCCAACCTTCCTGGCATGCCCTAGTTGATATTCTACCCACAGCAAACCCGTACCTCGGGCTCACCCCTGAAACCATGGGCTATAGCACACAGATTTAGCCTGAAAATGTCCTGTTCGTTCCGTTTCACTCGAAAATGCCCCATTCGTGTCGGCCCGATCAATTTTCGAACCACAGCACGCTTGACCCACTGGCCCATCCCCAAAATCGTGGGCTATAGCACACCGATTTGGCCCCAAAATGCTCCATTCGCGTTGTTTTGCCCGTTTTTCAATTCAAATGGCCACGAAAAATTAAACAGACCACACTAGGACGATCTCCAACCTCCCTGGCATGCCTAGGTCAATTTTCGTCCACATCACGCCCAGACCCAGGGCCCACCCCTAAAAACGTGGGGTATAGCACACTGATTATGCCCGAAAATGCCCCGTTCCCACTGTTTCACCGGTTTATCCACCCAAATGGACACTAAAAATTAAACGAACTACACTGGGATGATCCCAAACCTCCCTTGCACGCCCCGATTAATTTGTGGAGAACAGCATGCCCGGAACTCGGACCCACCCCTAAAATCATGGGCTATAGCACACTGATTTAGCCCGAAAATGCTTCGTTCGCTCCGTTTCACCCGTTTGACAAACCAAATGGCCACGAAAAATAAAATGGAACATACTAGGATGACCTCCAACCTCCCTAGCAGGCCTCGGTTGATTTTTAGCCCAAAGTACACCCGAACACCGAGCCCACCCCTGAAATCGTGGGCTATTGCACTTCAATTTGGCCCAAAAATGTCCCGTTTGCGTGGTTTTACCCGTTTGTCCACCCAAATGGCCACGAATTATTAAAAGGACTACAATGTGATGATTTCTAACCTCCCTAGCATGACCCTACCAATTTTTGACTCACAGAACGCCCGAACCCTGGGCCCACCCCAAAAATCATGGACTATAGCACACTAATTTGGCCCAAAAAAGCCTCATTCATGCCGTTTTGCCCACTTGTACACCCAAATGGCCACGAAAACTTAAACGGACCATACTGGGATGATCCATAACCTCCCTAGCATGCCCAGTCAGTTTTGGGCCCACCCCTAAAACCGTGGGATATAGCATACCGATTTAGCTCAAAAATGCATCGTTCACGCTGTTTCGCTCATTTTTTCACACAAATGGCCACAAAAAATTAAACGGACCACTCTAGTACGATCCCCAATCTCCCTGGCATGCCCAGGTCGATTTTCGACCCACAGAACTCCCATTTATATACCCAAATAGCCACA
>NC_061119.1:216274368-216280035 GCF_002878395.1 Capsicum annuum
GCGGGGGCCAGGCATGTTTTGGGCTGAAAATCATAGCCTGCACCTCGGGCCCTATTCTGAGCGGAAATCAGTTGATGGCCCCTCGTAGTAAACAAATAAAACAACACTTTGGGTCCGGTTCTTCCCAGGACCATCATCATCCTACGTGTCATCCATTTGGCATCCACGTTAGCAACTATACCATAAATTTATAGTAGACAAATAAAACAACACCTCTGGTTCGGTCCTACCCAGGACCCCATGCATAACGGAAGTTTTAGTGTATCGGGTTATCCTTTAAACAAATAAAACTACACCAAAGACAAGAAAAAACAAAAATTTTCTCAATCTCACAGCTATTTAATCAAAAAGAAAAAGGTAAACAATTGAAATAGAATCCAAAATATATAATTTTACCTCTTTTGGGTTTTTATAAGGGAATTTTATTGTGTGTATTCATAATTTACAATACAATAGCCCACATTGATTAATTTTTACGAATTTAAAATATATCTAAATTGTACGTTGCAGAGCTTATTCTGGAGCAACATTCTCAATAAGATATTTTTATACCCAAAATTCGAACTCGAAATCACTAATTAAAGGCAGAGAGGCTCCAACCACAACACCCCAACTCATGTCGATGTGTTGTATACTCTTTGATCTTTAATCTCAGGTTTGAAGGTCGAGCGTTATTAAATATAGAGTTTTCTTTGTTCGAAATTATTTTAACTCAATATAAAATTTCTCCATGTGAATCTAAATTTAGTTCAAAATATTATAGCATTTAAATAATAAGGATACTTACCAATATGTACGGACAACAAAATATTTTACTATAAAGTGTGAAAATAATAGGGATGCTTACCAATTTGTACAGGTAACAAAATAGTTTTTCAACAAAAATGATTGCGATCTATGTAATGTATTGATATTGTATACCACGAATATATATATATATATTGTATAACTTATAATTAGATTTGTCCATCTCTTATTTTATACTCAAAATTGTACACTCACTTTTCATACAGTATTTAAGCTAAGAGCATTTTTTTTTCATTAACATCAAGAGTTATTTAATATTTTTTCCAAATCAGTCCCCATTTGTTATTTAAGCTAAATTAATTAACCATTTTTTAATGGATCTAAAGAATGCTTAATTTCTTTTCTTTAAGGTTAGTTGAACCCTTACCTAAATCTAATTGTTTACATAGACCTTTAAACAAAGTTAATGTTGGAAATTATAGGTGTCCTAATTTGACTATAAAATAATTAGGTGACAACTTTTTAAATTATTTGTCTGAGAATAACCAATATATTATACACTATTTCGATCCATGTTAAAATGAGGTATAACACACGCATAATTGAATGAAAAGAAAAACTTCATAAAATGAGACAGAACAAAACACAATTCACTCAAAATTTATTTTCACACATGATTTTTTAAGAATGATGATGTTGTACGATGACCCCGTAAATCCAATATGTTTATTCATCAAAGGTTTACTAACTTCAACTTTTGAGAAGATAGAATTACAGTTTCAAAAGTCTCGTAACGCTGAAAAGTCTCATATCAACTTCTTTCAGGGCCAGCTCAATGATAAAGCCATTGAAGCCACTGCTTTAGGCTCCAACAATTGAAGGCCCCAAAATAATAATTACTCCGATGTATTTATCTAGTTTATACAATACTTTTTTTGACTTAAATTATTTATTATGTTTTTTCTTTTACATGCTCAAATTATCTTATTCTTATTTATACCTTATGATATAATATCTATTCATTGATTATTTGTTTAATTGTTTATGTAGTATATTGTTAGTCCTTTTATTTATTTAAAATATGCATATTAGTATATTACGAAAAAAAATTGAAGTCTCTTTTTATGGTTCGGCACCATTTTTATTGAGCCCCCTGACTTCTTTTCTTGTGTAAATAAAAAGTCAAATCAGTTGATTTATACATCAACTTCAAAATGAAATAATATATCAATCACTTTGTAGATTTAAATTGCTTTACTTTTTTTTTGTAAACTTTATTTTTTGACACATATATAATAAGAATAATAATTTAAAAAAATATAACAAGCACATAGTTATTGATAATTGGCCAAACCAAAAAGCAAAAGGGAGTGGTGATAGACAGACACACATGATGAAATCCAGCATCTACATCCTTATAAGGTCCCACTACTATGCTTTTGTTTGGTGGTCCACCAATTTTATTATTTTTCTTTGTGGGTCCCATGCATTGACGGAGTCAGAATTTTCACAAAAATGAAAAAGTAAACATATGAATTAGTCGAACGGAGTTCAACTATATACATAAAAAATATTTTACTATGAATAAATAGTATTATTTTTCGTCGTATGGGATTCGGATGAATTCCCTGACCATAAGTTGGCTTCGCCCCGATCCTCACGAGTCAGGGTCTATTGGTAACGGACTCTCCTCCTCACTGTTGAGGCAAAGATAAGATTTTTGTACATTCTACGTTCTTCGAATTTTCATTTATGAAAATATATTGAGTATGTTGTTGTTGTTCATTGTGGGCCCTTCCATTTGATGCTTATGAAGAAAAACAGGGTGGTGCTGCATATAGAAAATTGGCAAAGCTAAAGGTGTTTATGGATCCAAAGACTTTTTCTTTTAAAGAAATAAATTTAGTTTAATTTAATAAATGAAGAAAAAAAAACTATTTTTCACTTATATTTTTCAAATAAAAGAAGATCACTTTTCTAAAAGCAACAATATAACAAAGCCCTAACTCATTATTCCCACTTATGAAGCTTTAAAAAAAATGTAATATTCATAAAATAGAACCAGAGTTTCAAAAAATATGTAAACAATATTTTCATTTTTATTTTCAAAAACAAAAATATTAGAAGAAAATATTTTATAAATTTAATAAGATGGTTTATTTCGCCAGACAAATTCACTACTTCCTCCGTTTCATATTAATCGATCACTTTTCTCTTTACACGCTTCTTAAAAAATTATAAATAAAAAGGATAATATTACAAATTTATCCTTTAAGATACTTTATTGAAACTTTTCAAATGACTTGTTTAATTATAAGGGTAAAATAAAAAAAATATGATTAGCTCTGTCTTAATTTAGTAAATTGATAAGTAATTTGAGATAATTTTTTATAATAAGATAATCAATTAATATAGAATGGAGGAAATAGTTTTATAATAATAAAGGATATAAATTTATAATAGTGATTAGTTAGATAAAGCAAAGTAAGTAGAAGGATTCAACAAATATGTTAGCTGTTGAAAATTAATGCTTTAATAAATATGGTCAAAATTCACAAGGCTCCCAACTTGCTTAAATAATTAAAGCATTATTTCTTTCATTTATTTTATTTATAATTTAAAAAATAAAATCAATTTGTTTTCTCTTTTCTACTCTTCCATCACATCATTAGTATTTCTTTTTTTTAAAAAAGCATCAAGTCTACTTTTTCTTTCTCCTTTATGACTATTCAAGTCGTTTGCTACATCGGATGGGATAAGTAATGGGATAAGTAAAGATATTTCACTTGTTTACTAATTGAGATATTTTATGAGATTATTTTATTTAATTATTCATACATTATACTAATCCACCAATTCAGAACAAACGATAGAATAAAATAATCTCAAAATTAATTAATATGTCATATAAACATGAAATAAAGTTGAAAAAATAGTCTGATATATACCCAAATTTTGACGAAATTTGTTGTAACACACATAAACTTTGTAGGGATTCAATGACCGCCCCCCACCCACCCACTCACTCCTACCCCTAAATTATTTATTAACATATTTTACTGATATTTATTTGTGCTAAATTATTTTATTTATTTATTCATAAACTTTATTTATTTACTACCTTATAAACGTTATTAAAATACACTAATAAATAGTTTAGCGGGCCATAGAAGCCCCATAAAATTCAAGCGTATTACAATAAATTTCATCAAAATTTAAGTATATTTTAAAACTTTTTTTCCAATAAATTTTTATCAAACTTTATTTGATGAAATTTAAGTATATTTTGAACTATTTTTTTCAATAAAGTTAATATCCGACTTTATTTGATAAAATTTAAGTATATTTTGAACTTTTTTTCTAATAAAGTTAATGTCAGACTTTAATACTAAATTATTTTCCTTATCCCACGTACCAAACCACCCCGCATGCCACCTAATATTACTTCACTCCAAAATAAAATCTCATTTTCCACCATTTTTCTACCTTTCTTCTTCCTTCATACCTCACCAACCATCTCTACACAATTCCATTCCCTCTCTCTCTCTCATTGATTCTTCGTTTAGATCTTCCCCTACCTATCAACCAATCGGTTAACAGCCAACCGCTCTACCACTAACCTACTAAAAAAACTAACAGGAGATTCGATCTCATAGAGTTCAATTTCCGTGATTAATATGAGCTCGAACCTCCCTTTGTAACTCCTGTACAGTTATTATAGTATTATTTTTGTATGTATGTGTATAGTAAGAGGAAAACAGAAAATGGCAGCGAACAAGTTTGCAACTATGTTACACAAAAACACAAACAAGATCACACTTATTCTTATCTATGCTGTGTTGGAATGGACTTTGATAGTACTCCTTCTTGTTAACTCACTTTTTTCATACTTGATCATCAAGTTTGCTGAATATTTTGGTCTAAAACAACCTTGTTTATGGTGTTGTCGAGTTGATCATCTATTCGATCATCATCGGAAAAACAACAACATACATAGAGATCTTCTTTGTGAGGCTCATGCTATTGAAGTTTCCAAGTTGAGTTATTGCTCAAAGCATCGAAAGTTAGCTGAATCAAAGCATAGGTGTGAGGATTGTTTGCTTGATAATAAATCCGCGTTGTTGTTTTCATGGACGAAGGATGTTAAGGAAATGGCGTTGGATAAGTGTTGTTGTTGCGATGTGAGTTTGGAGAACAAGTTTTCAACACCTTATATCTTGATCAACCCTTCTTGGGATGATTTGGAGTATAGAAAGAAAGGGAATTTGTTCATTGAAAGCGATGATGATCGTTTAGAAAAAGGCGATGATGATGATCACTTGGATCAGAAGAGATCAGATGAACATCAGTTCCTTTCTGATTGTGATCTTGAAAAGATGGAAGAAAAAGTACATGTAGTTCTTGAAGGAGTGACAGAATACATCGAAGAGAAGTACAAACAAAAGATGATGAAAAGTCAAGCTACTTGTGAGGCTGAGGCTCCTCAGCATCTCGAATTCTTCATCGATTGCAGTGGTCATACGTTGGTTCCTATCGATTCGACAAATGAGAGCGATGAAAATGAAGTTGTTGAATGTATGAAGATTGTACAAGATGAGAATGATTTAGTTTTCTACGGCGAAGAATGTCATTCGGAGAGAGAAGTTTACGGACAATCTGCTAACAAAGAACATGTCCAAGAAGCATCTAGATATCATCAAGTTCAAATTCTTGCTGCCAGAGAGAGGGAAGAAGAAGAAGACGAAGACGGAGAAGAAGAAGAGAAAGAGGAAAATTCAGATGTTCCACCAGGTATCATCTTATTCAACTAAGCTATGTTGCTCGGACTCTTCAAAAATGTCAACGTGTGACGTGTTGGATTCTCTAAAACTAATGTATTTTTGGAGAACCCAACACGGATGTTGCATCGAAAATGAAGAG
>NC_061119.1:216283035-216297178 GCF_002878395.1 Capsicum annuum
CACAACTTACCGACCAAGTACTTCTGGATATTTAAGTTATCTTATTCGACTAAGTTATGTTGCTTAGACTCTTCAAAAATGTCAACATGTGACGTGTTGGATTCTCTAAAACTAGTGTGTTTTTGGAGAAACCAACACGGATACTGCATCGAAAATGAAGAGTCCACACAACTTAGCAACCAAGTACTTCTGGATATTTAAGTTATCTTACTCGACTAAGCTATGTTGCTAAGACTCTTCAAGAATGTCAACGTGTACGTGTTGGATTCTTTGAAAGTAGTGTATTTTTGGAGAAACCAACACGGATACTGCATCGAAAATGAAGAGTCCGCACAACTTAGCGACCAAGTACTTATATTTACTTTTATTGTACATGTCAGAAGAATTTCGCCAAATGATAAATGATGAAACCGATGGGGAAGTGTCAATCGGGACTGAGATTCCTGATTTGGATCAAGCAGATGAGGTTCAATGTCATGAAACACCAACTTCATATATACTTCCTACTGGCGGTATGCACTTTATGATCTCGGCTTATGATTCAACTGCCATGTATTTAGCTATTGAACCTCTTTGCTTTCCCACCGCGGTCCTATTTGGTGAATGCTAGAGCCGGCTCTACTTCAACTAGTAGTCTTTTAAGTCGGAAATCGCTTTCACATCTCCCTTTCTTTACATTACGAAACCAAATTTTCATACTCTCTTTGCAGCTAGGATTCTGTTATCGTTACAAAGTTACTAATACATTTTTTGTGTGTGTGTGTGCCTGTGTCGCATTGGGTTCAAAAGAAGATCAAGAAACAGAAGTAGAATTGAAGACATTATCGGTTGATCTGAGTGGACATGTTGTGATGAACAACCAGTCGTTGATATGTTCCGACTTGGATGAGAATGAAGAAGATAAAGTCCCTGATACGCCGACTTCTCAAGATGGAATTGTTGTTAGCGATTTAGAAAGCGGAGATACAGCTTCAACGATTGAACATCTGAAATCAGCACTTAGAGCTGAAAGGAAGGCTTTACATTCTTTGTACACGGAGTTGGAAGAAGAGAGAAGCGCTTCCGCTGTGGCTACAAGTCAGACGATGGCTATGATCAATAGGCTTCAAGAAGAGAAAGCGGCGATGCAGATGGAAGCATTGCAGTATCAAAGAATGATGGAAGAACAATCGGAGTACGATCAAGAAGCTTTGCAGCTAATGAACGAGCTCATGGTTAAGCGAGAGAAGGAAAAGCAAGAGATAGAGAAAGAATTGGAAGCGTATAGAAAGAGATTATTGGATTACGAGGCGAAGGAGAAGATGATGAGAATGTTGAAGAGAAGTAAAGACAGTAGCACGAGAAGTGTATTCTCCTCGGCCTCTTGCAGCAATGCTGAGGACAGCGATGAACTTTCTATCGATCTGAATCAAGAAACAAAGGAAGACGATAGCTTTTACTATCACCAAGAAGGCTTGAATAATACTACACCTGTCGATGCAGTTATGAATTTGGAGGAATCATTGGCTGATTTCGAGGAAGAGAGAATGGCGATTCTTGAGCAGCTAAAGCTTTTAGAAGAAAAGCTTATCACCTTGGACGATGAAGATGCAAAACATCTCGAGGATGTTAGGCCGATGGAAGATTCATATCAAGATAATGACAATCATATAGACGAAGATTCTCATTTCCACGGAGAAATGAATGGACATGCCAACGGGTTCTATCAAATGAATGGAAAACATCATCCCGAGAGAAGAATAGTGAACATAAAGGGAAAGAGACTTCTTCCACTGTTTGATGCAACGAGCGATGAAAATGAAGATGGGTACCATTCCAATGGGGTTCATGACTCATATATAAGAAACTTCGATATGGAAGAAGAGTTGGATCATCTCCACGAAAGGCTACAAGCGCTCGAGGCAGATAGAGAGTTCCTAAAGAACTGCGTTAGCTCATTGAAGAAAGGCGATAAAGGGATGGATCTTCTACAAGAAATCCTACAGCATCTTCGTGATCTAAGGAACGTTGAGCTTCGTGCAAGAAGCTTGAGTGATAGTGTCATAGTATAGTCAACTTCTTGATGCATTATCATGCCAAACAAAGATACATGGTAACTATGCTACCTCTTTTACTCAACAATACTATACATTCTTGAAAATATACCATCTTGTCTAACTGTTGTTCATCTTTTTGTTGCTTTCAGACCGCGATCTCGGAGTACATTGGCAGCTATTTTACTGTAAAAGGGAACTCAATGAGACAAGTTGATCAAAAAAGATCAGCAAAAGAAATGGTCTATGCATTTTGGTTCTAATATTAGCTGACAAAAGTTTATGATATGTGCTAAACTTTTGTCTCAAGCATACATAGTCATATTTTCAAAAGTTAATCCAACAAAATTTTTGTGGGGTTGGGTCAAATATCTCCACCTTTTTTGGGCAAAAAGGTGAGATGTTGAATGTATGTGCTTGTAGTTTAGTTATAGGGCGAAGAATGTCTCGTAAAGTTGTTGTCACGTGATCAGGAGGTCACGTGTTCAAGCCGTGGAAAGATCTCTGGCAGAAATGCAGGGTAAGGCTATGTACCTCGGGCCCTGCGGATAGCGGGAACTTTACGGTGTACTGCCCTTCTGTTTTTATAGTTGTGACAACTAGGAGTAGAGAAAGAAGAATTATTTTTGAATTTTTAAGGGGTAAGTAACTTCCTTTTTTCTTTTATCTTTCATCTTTTGCACCATTTCATTATATGAAGTTTGTTTATTATTTTGGTAAGGCATAGTACTTGTCTTAGTTGTATACAAGATGTATCCATTTGTAAAGTATATATGAAGTGAAGTGTTTTGTTTGTTTCATTTTCACTTTTGGGGGTTGGGGTGGGTGGTGGGGGTGGGGTGGGGGTGGGGGTGGGGGTGGGGTGGGGAGGTTGAGGAGTGAGTAAGCTGTCCTTCCTTTCTTTGTTGTAAAGTTACATTCATTCCACATAAAGAATGTACAAAATACCTCACTATGTATTACAAACAACAACAATTAAGTGGTGTCTGGGAAGGGTAGTGTACGCAATCCTTACCTCTACCTCAGAGGAGAAATAGAGAGGTTGTTTCTGATGGACGCCCAGCTCGAGACAAAAACAGTCTAGAAAAAGACGTAATATAAGTACAAGAGACAGTAGTTAGTAATAAAACAACAGATAGTAACAAAACAATACTACCACAAAATAATACAACAATCGATCTACCTGAAACAACAGACATCAGCAATACTCCAAGAACAAAAAACTACAAGTGTAACACTACGACTACTACACTATACATGTAATAGTAATAATTAAAAAGTAGGAAAAACAAAGAAGGAAGCCAAATATTGTTTTCAACAATGGATTTTGCTTAAAGCATAAACAAAACATATTGGTAGGTATGTGACAAATGACAATAACTAGATGCTTCAACCAATTCCAGTTATTCTAACTTTACCAAAAGTAAGATTATCTTATACAGAAGCAACGCATCCTATGTGGCATAATGCACGTGTACTTGTTAACTTTATATAAATTTAAGTGCTTACTTGTGCGGATCCAAAATTGAAGGGCGCAACTGAAGCGCGTTTGTGCATCATGCCTCAGAATAATGAAGGTTTATATATTAACATCACTAGTACCTTTTACGCTAAATCATTGTTGAGTGTTGCTTAAATTTTATATAACTAAACTAGGATCCATGTGTTTCTTGATCTTAGTTTTCATTTTCCCATCATAAATAACAAATTCGAACGATGAAATGCTAGTGAAATAATCAAATAGTTGCAATATTTATCTAGATATCATAATTCATATCCATCCGACCACAATCGGTCCGGTGTATATACTGAAATTATACGGATGTTCTTGTCAAAGTACAACTACTACAACATACCAGTGTAACCCCACATAGTGAGATCTGAAAAGGGTAGAGCGTACGCAAACTATACCACTACCACAGATGTAGAGAGATTGTTACCCCGACTCGGGACAGATAACAACATAACAAACACAAAATAAAAGCACACAACAAAATGAGAACACATCGCTAGCTAATACAAGAAACAAGACAACCACGAGATAATATGATAAACTATCTATTCAAAATCATAGACAATCCAAATCACCACGGACGAACAAACAATAGTCAAAAAAAAAAAAAGTATTCAAGCTCAACAAACAATAGTCTCCAGCAAGGATTTGGATAATTTCCAAACATCTAAGGAGCACGACAATATAATCTCTAAATTATAGCCAATACAATTTATAAGCTCAATAAACAATAGTCTCCAGCAAGGATTTGGATAATTTCCAAACATCTAATGAGAATGTCAATGTAGAGTAAATTATAGCCAATCCAATTTATACAGCTACAATAACTTATTGGATCTAGATAGAACTTGCAGGACAGTAAAACATATTCATGTCAATCGTAATAATGCACAGACCATTGCGATCCACGGTGATAGTAGGCAATCAAAACAGCTGGTTACATGAAATCCCCACATTGAGACCTAACAATTCCAACGTTAACGACAGGAAAACAAGAGTACAACTAAGAATCCCGAGGGAGGGATACGTTAGCTAGCTATTTAATACAAGACACTGTTTGGCTGAGCAGGTACAACCTAGCCCTCGTAGTCCCCCTCGGCGAACTTGTTCTCTGGATAAAAGACAGCAACAACTTGGTTTCCTCCGAATTTTCTGCCATTCAACCCTTGTTGAGCTCTTGAAGAACTCTCCACATCTTCATACTCCAAATAGACCTGTTGAAATACTATATAATCAATTGCTGCCAACAATACTAAGTAATTATGTCATAGCCTGGATGGCAATACTAAGAATACCTAGCACTTCTGTTGTATTTGCTTACGAGTACCCATTCACAGTTTATATTTTAGTAGAGTATATCGGTGCATAGTAAAATTCTGACGAAAGCACTGTAATGCATAGTAAATTACTAACCTTTCCAACCCCTGGTGTAGGTTCACCATCAAGCCTTGGGCGCGGGATGACTAAATTCACTAAATTACCTGCAAAGTGAAGAAAGATAGTAGAGATGTCACACTAAAAGATGAACACCAAACAATGTCACATCAAAAGAATGAACCGCATATATGAATAAAGTACACTAAAAAAAACTTTTTTTTTTTTGAAACTGAATTAAGTACACTAAATTTATGACTAACACCATGGTATTAAAGACTAGCGAAGATTAGTGCCACATAAAAACTTAAAAAGGGCCATCAAATACGAAGCTTGACTAGTTAAAAGGAAAAATAGATGTATTTACCAAACTTCCCACATTCCATTCTCATATCTTCCATTATATCTTCATAGTCTTCATCATCTTTGAGCTCATCCGGGCTAACGACATTTGTTAGGCATAAGACTTTTGTAGGAGGTCCACCAGGTTGGAGCATGAGCCTCTGCAAATCAAATGACAAACAAACGGAAGAGCCAAAAATGATCAATCACCATTAAAATAGTGTCAGAATCTGACAGCCTAAAATATATAGTCCAAAAGAGCCGAGGAACTGATTAAAAAGGTGAACAAATTGAGTAACAAAAGGATACACCTTACCTGCAGTGCTATTTGTTGCTGAGCATGCATTAATACAATCTCCTGCTCTGGCTTAGGCTGTAAAGTACCTTGACTAGCACGTCTGACAGTAAGAGTTTTATCACCCATCTTAATCCCATTAAGAGCTGCACAGGCAATATCTGTTACTGACACATCAGCGTACACACAAAATGCATAGCCTTTCGAGTTTCCAGTTTCTTTATCTTTAACAAGATTAAAACCCCGAAGAGGACCAAAGGACTCCAGCAACTCCCTAATCTGAGCTTCAGTGAAATAATATGGCAGGCCTCCCACAAAAATTCGGTCAGGACCTTCAAGCCCACCAGTGGATCCTGGTGATAGTCCCACTGCAGCAAGGTTAAGGTTTGGATTTGGTTGGCTCGGACCAAGAGTTGCAGCCAGAGACGGGTTATAGTCGGTCGGTCTTCTGACCTTAACTTGTGTTCCCTAAAGCCCCAAAGAGACAATATTATCACAAGTTTGAGTTTTCTCTCCAATGAGAACTAAATATAATCCAACGTTGAAAATAATTATTCCCAAAGCAAGTAGTTATATAACAAGTCCTACATATGCAAAAGAACTAACCACTTTTGCAGGTGATATTAACAGATCCCTAAACTAGGAGGAGGATTACCTCAAAGATAATGCCATCTAAGGCCATGGCATTGCTGGCCTCCTCCACGGATCTCATCTCAACGAAAGCAAACTTTTTCTCATGGTTTATATAAACATTAACGACAGCATCTCCTGGAAAATAAATGAAAAATTAAAGCATCCAAAGAATGGGTACTGCACAGTTTCATTAGGACCTAATGATAGTTCAATGTAACTAACCTGGACCGGCGGTGTTTCCACCAATTGCCGACATAACATGATTGAAGTATGTAGCCACCGACTGCACAGAGATAAAATATTATCAGTAGACAAAATAGCTACAGCCCTAACAAGTGAAACACGTCTCTAAGGGTTTATGTTTTATGCGGGCAGAGAAAACAAGACGAAATCCGTTCACCCATTCTAGGATCTCATTTGTAGGTTCAAATATACTGAACAAGGGGTTGCTAGTTCCGGAGATTATGTTCCCTCTTTATAGAAAAAGAAAGTCGCAAAAACTTAGAATAGATTAAATATCAGATATAATTCTAAATCTAATTTGGGGGACCCCATATAAAACAAAGTATATTTTCTACTGTAAAGATATGATATTTCTACAGTAAGCGGCTTAAATGCAATCTCCCAAGGCATTAGAGATTCATTGAAAGGTCAAATAACATTGCTCACGTTTGTTTTCTAGAACAAAATCATTAACTTAATTAAGTGGTATTCTAGATTGCTTATTCAGAAAATGCTTGAATCATGATATCAATTTCCACATGAATTCAAATTCATTACTTCAGTTGTAAAGCTGAATGAATTTCTCAAATTAGGAATTGATATTATTTGGGGAAGTTGAGATAGGCAAGTTGAGCAAAATAAGCTGAAGCAACAAGGGCTATTCGGCTTAAAATGGAAGCAAGTCCTTTAGACCAAGACATTCAAACCCCTCAGCCATGCTAAGCAAATGTCAAAATGCTAGAACCGGGGTTCAAGTTTGCAACATGCACAGAACTCAAATGAGTTATGAAGAACGGATGATTAATGGAGGAGTATAAGCCAAATAGAAATGAAAACCCCCAACAGACCAATAAACTAACATGACTCTGACTCAAAAATTAAAGGGAGAGAAAGTTAACTATTAGCTAAATAATCAAAGCATCTGAACTAGGTATGATAAAGAACATTACCTGTTCATTTGCAGTAGGAGGAAGTCCACCAACGTAAACTCGTCTTGCATGTCTAGTCGCCTGAGAAATACACTCTCTCAGACAATCCATCAATTTTTTTTCCAGAAACAAATTATGATACTAAAATATTTGCTTAAGTATATTGAAATTAACATACAAAACAAATTTTAAGCCAAATGTTGATATTCAGAAGCATGAAATTTAACATGTTCTTTCAATCAGATAAAATGGAAGGAAGAAGATTCTGTCATACAATATACACAAAAGTCAAGACAAACACTATAACATCATCCTACTTCACATGGCCATTTTGAAAATCATAAATATTAATTGAAGTCCAATTGAAGCAGTTAAGAGAGCTAATCATGGAACACCGAACAAAAGAAAGTGGTAGAGACAACAAAAACCTGCTGAGTCATTGCCTGAACTGGCATAACAGGAAGTGCTCCAAGCTGCCAAAAACAAAGATAAGTTTAAAAGCATTCAGAGTTAAGAAAAAAATATATTGTTGTTCCAACAGGGAGAAATACCGGTCCAGATGTCAAAGGGAACATGTTAGGAAGCATTCCAGGAATAGCTGCAGCAGTGCCAGGGAGTATACCTGCAGAAGCTTCTCATAGAGATAAAAATGAGGACATTTCTTTGTTCATTCAATGAGGAGGACCTAAAAGTAAAAAATTTATATCTTTGATTAAGGTTTAAAACTAAAAGGTTTTCATTTTAGAAATTAAACTACAAGTCTTCCTAATTACTGAGAATAATTTTGCTTTCATTGCAGATCTAAATTAATGACCAATATTATTCACAAGAAATATGAATGCGATAGTGGGAAGAGCGTAAGATCAAGAGAAGTACTCATATATTTCTATTCCACAATCTGGATTAACTTTTTCCCATATCATGCATAAAATGGTTTAAATTTCACAATTGATACAATAATAAAAATTTGATATCATCAAGTAAATAAGATATATAAGTTTTATAATTTTTCTCTTAACACTTTCCACACATCGTACCACTACTAGAATAACTGAGGCAGTGCCAGGGAGTAGACCTGCAGAAGCTTCTCATAGGGATAAAAATGAGGACATTTTCTTTGTTCATCAATGAGAAGGACCGTTGAACATATAGATCTGTTTTTATACTTTGGCTATTACAATTAGAAAAAAAGTTTATGTTATCTTACATAATTCTTCAGTAAATGTTACAAAAGTAATTCACAACATAGGCAGGTATTGGAGAAATTACTTGAAAGCTACCAAATAAAAAATCCCTGGTTGAAGATGAACGAGACCTTTTATTGTCTTCCTTGAACATAAAAGCTAGAGTGGTTGGCTCACGCCCATTGTCAGCACAGTGGGGCTACTAGCCCAACGTTGCCTTCTTAGAACATAAGGTAAGACATACTAAACAAAGAAACAACACCAAAGACAACAAAAACCAAAAATTCTCTCAGTTCCAGAGTTATTTCACCAAGTAAACAATTGAAATAGAATGTGAACAATCGAGCAATTGAAAATAAAATGTGAACAGTCAATCTAGCGACATACCAAAATGAAACCATGCATTTTGATAAGAACTTTCCACACTACATCCAAAGGAGAAGGAAAAAAAGATAACAGTTACCAAAATATTGAAAATATAAAAACAAATCGAGCAAGTACCTGGAACAGCAGGAGCACCAGCTAACAGAGCAGAAGTAGGAGGTGCCATGTCAAACCCGCTGACCCTTTTGCTACAAGCGTATCAGTATGAAGAGTTAGAGAAATGCAAACAAAAAAAAAAAAAAACAATAGCAATGTTGAAAAGACAGAGAAATTAAAACAATACTATTGAAAAGATTGAGAAATTAAATTATCTCCACAAACACGATTAGCACTAAATATCCATGATTTCCAACCCCAATGGAGTTTTTTTCCAACTCATCTAAGCTCTTAACTAGTAAGCACCGACTCATTTTTTAAAATTGATGTATGAGCCAGCATGGTGCATCTCCGCTATTCCAGATACCTACATTCTTCCACTGCTACAACGTTAACTATCTCTACCATGGATTAAACATATTTAAAAATTATCCTATTTTTTTTTTCCGCATCTCTTGAGATTCGAATCCTGGTCTTTGCTTGTCTATATTCCAACTTCATTGAACAGCATAGGATGCTCATTGCATTGTCCTATTTAGAATAACCATCTTCCACCATCCTACCTCCAACCCCTAAAGCAAGGGAGCGTCCCATTTCAAAAACTATTTACCTATGTGAAGGGTCACGATATTTTTGTTCAATCTGCTTGGGAGAAAAAGATCAACACCAATGAATGAACTAACATTAGCTGCATCAATCTGATATTTTATGGCAACCAGAATTACACACACAACTAAATCACACAGCCCTAACAACTACTACTATTATATCTCAATCCCAATAAGGTGGGATCAATTATATGAACCCTCAATAACCATGTTCTCCTTGACAACTTGAGAAATAGCAATCATTTAATAAGAATTGAACCATTGGAAACTATTTCGTCACCATAATGAAAGGAAAAAGGGTTCTAGAAATCTCTGCAGCTGCGCCACATTCCTCAACATAACCAAAGAAAAAAGGACTACCAATTGTCAATTTTTCACAGCTGGCAGAGTACTTACCTTTTGGAGCGCGAACGAGACCGAGATCGAGAACGCGACCTTGACCTATGGCTAGATCTTCCCCTTGAGTGAGATCTATGTCCATGCCTTTCCTCTCGATCTCTCTCATAGGATTTCGACCTGTGTCTATCCCTTTCCTCTCTATCCTTGTCGTATGATTTGGACCTGTGTCCATGCCCTTCATCCCGCTCTCTCTCATAAGATTTTGACCTATGTCTGTGCCTCTCCACCCTGTCTCTATCATAATCTTTCTTCCTGCACCCACAAATAAATCACACAGATGTGAATGCACTATGAAAGCAAGCGAAAAGCACAAATGCAAAACACTGAAAAGAAATGGCACATACATTAACGCTTCTATGAAAAGTGATCATAGTGGGTTAATGCTTACCAGTATTCCCGGCCATCGTCAGAAACATTAGCATCATCATCTCTATCTCTAGTTCTACGCCTCTCGGTCCGATCTCTGTGGCGACGGTCACGATCTTTTTCTCGATCCCGGTCCCTTTCCTTGTCTCTACTCCTATCTCTATCCTTATCACGTCCTTTGTCCCTCTCCCTATCCCTGCTTCTTGAAGACTCTCTTTCGCCCCCATAATCATGGGAGCTGTGCTGAAAGATGTAAAATCATTGGAAATGATTTTCAAAAGCACAGAAGCAGTAAAGGGAAACAAGTAACAAACACAAAGAAAAACAATTTCTTTTTTTGAGAAAGCTCAAACACAGTTCTAAATTAACCTGAAAAGCATAAATTCATAGTATCCCACTAACACAACTCTGATTTATTTCGCAGGAAATTCAAGAAAAAAAAAATCCACTCAAAAGAACAGCTATAAAGGAAAACCTAGATGACATTCTAGTAAATCAAAATAATACAATAAAATCAGACAGAACCTGCTGTGGCAGACCTATATAACGCTTAATTTGCAGAATAAAAACTAAAACACCAATTCCTTACATCTGCACTGCAAAATATTCATTTCATGATGTGCTGTACTCCTACGGAAGAAACCCATCAAACAACAGTTGCGCACACCCATTATCCAATATAAGATTAAGGGGGTGGTGTTTGGATGAACATTTTTTAAGTGACAAGTTTTAAAGCTACAAGCTAACAGTAGGTAGCAACCAACTTTTGGCTTTTAACCTTTTTTTGTACTTTTTAAGCCTAAACTAAATGCTCAAAAGCACTTTTTTATCTTTTCCAAACACCTCCAAAAATAAAAAAGTGCTTAAAAGCCATAAACACTTAAAAATAAGCAAATCCAAACACCCTATATAATAAAACTAAACAGGTTTTAGATGACTCAAAATTGCCACATCGATTCATCTCATATAACTTATATCATGATCCTACACACATCAAATTTCTGTCATGTTCTGCATGATCTTAACTATAGATAAAATCAATTTCATTTTAAAGTTCAAGAGTCCACACCCTGATTCCAGGAGTGAGTCGGTGACAATAAAAGAAACTTCGTTTGAACCCTGCATAGTCAAGATTTGATTTGTAAAGAGCTATTATAACACAATGTCATCACAACGCAAATACTAAGCAGTTAAAAACACATGATAAGGATACAAAATTTCATCACTGCCTAGATGTTGATCTTCTAGTCATATCACGCGGTTAAAAAAGAAATTTTCAAAAACTTCATCACACCTTAGAGCTTGATCTTCTCTTACTCGAGTTATGTTCCTCTTCTCCGTTATCCACACCAGCTATTTCGTTCTCACCACCAGTATGACTAGGAGTGAGCTGAGTTCGCCCATTTTCACTGGAATCCATCAGATAGAAACACCTGGATTGAAGCTAAAGCGTGTTAGGACCAAACTTACCTAAAACCTACTAATAAAACACATGAGAATAAGGGAAAAAAACTGCAACATTTATGCATTCATCACTTCTAAGTACTATCCTGAGCACCCAAAAGTGTCGTCTAGTGGTTAATGAAGCCGTTGAAGATCATGAGATCTCGGCCCAACAGAGACAAAAACACTCCGTGATTTCTTTCCATCTATTCTAGCCTTGGTAGAGATACCTAGTACTTGTTGTTGGTGGGAGGTGGCAGGTATCACGTGGAATTAATCGAGGTGCACCAAAGCTGGCCCGTACACCACAGTTATAAACAATAACAAACACAGTGAAATCCTACAGTCTGGGGAGGGTAGAGTGACCTCACCCCTACCCCTATCCCATCAAAGTGGATCTGAGGAGGGAATGTAGCAGACAAACCCGAAATTGATTCTGAAAGACTCTCAATTCAAGTGAAGCAAATCAAAGAAGCATCAAAAAGGTAAATGAAAATGAAGAAAACATAACTAATACGAAAGAAGTGCAAAACATACATGCAAGGAATCGTAACATCAACAACATAGTGCAATGACCAAACATAATAAACAACATACAATAACAAACATCAAAAGCCAAAAACTACACAAATAAGGCTAATACTATCGCAAACACGGTGCTCCAGACTACCACCAAACCTATCCCATAAAAAAAAAACACAACAGATCGATTACCTACGAATTTTCCATCAAAACAGTACTAATCCTGATAATTCATAATTCAGCTGGTGCAAATTCCAAGGATACTACACATATCATCAAGCCAAAAACTACACGAGTAAGGGAAATACTACAACAAACACGATGCTCTAGACTACCACCAGGCCCTATCCCATCAAAAAGCAACACAACACCCAGCTAACTATTAACCTTCCACAGCAATTATCACAAAAAAGGTACTATCCTTAATCAGTCATAATTCAGCAAGTGCAAATTCCAAGGATACTACACCTGAATTACATCAGTCAAGAACTACACGAATTAGGCTAATACTACAACAAACATGATGCTCTAGACCACCACCGTGCCTTATACCATCAAAAAGCAACACAACACTCAACTGACTACTAACCTTCTACCACAATTATCAAAAAAGAGTACCATCCTTAATAATTAATAATCCAGCTAGTGCAAATTCCAAGGATACTACACCTGAATTCAAGCCAAAAACTACACGAATAAGGCTAATACTAAGACAGACACGGTGCTCTAGACTACCACCAAGCCCTGTCCCATCAAAAAGCAACACAACGCTCGACTACCTACTAACCTTCCACTACGATTATCATTTTTTAAAGAAAAAGGTACAATCCTGATAAATCATAATTCAGCTGGCACGAATTCCAGTGATAGTACACATTACATCAAGGCAAAAACTTGAGAATAACAATTTAACTTAGAAAAAAATGTAAAATTTAAATCAATTTTCACTAATTATATAATTTTGCATTCACTACTCATAGAACAGAACAAAACATCATAGTGTACATTTAATTGTGTGCATACTAAACAACATACTATAACAAACACCAAAAAACAAAAACTACACAAATAAGGCTAACACTACAAGGCTGATACCTCGACAAACACAGTACTCCACTCCAGACTACCACCAAACCCTATCCCATCAATAAGCAACACAACACTTGACCATCAACTAACCTTCCTCCACAGTTATCCAAAAAAAAAGTAATATCACGATAATTCATAATTCAGCTAGTGTAAATTCCAAGGATTCTACATATTACGAATAGGGGTGTACAAACCGAACCATTAAGTCAAACTGAACCGATGAATCAAACCAAACCGAGGAAAAAAACCGACTTATGGTTTGGTTTGATTGGTTTGGTGTTGGCCAAAACAAACCGATCCTTCTTGGTTTGGTTTGATATTAGCAAAAATAAAATCAAACCGAACCCAAACCGAACCGAACTAATACATATATAATTTTAATTTTTTAGTGGAGTGCAAGATGCGGGAAGCACGATTGAGATGGTTCGGACACGTGAAGAGGAGGGGCATGGATGCCCCGGTCCGTAGGTGTGAGAAGCTAGCGTTGGATGGTTTTAGACGGGGTAGGGGTAGGCCGAAGAAGTACTGGGGTGAGGTGATTAGGCGGGACATGGAACAGTTACAGCTCACCGAGGACATGACCCTAGATAGGAAGTTCTGGAGGGCGCGAATTACAGCAGAGGATTAGGGCCAGTTTGGGTCGCTAGTGTAGGGAATTACTTGGTGGGGGTTTTATTCCTGTTATGATTCCGTGTTCCGTGTTCCATGTTC
>NC_061119.1:216297278-216335871 GCF_002878395.1 Capsicum annuum
GCCGAAGAAGTACTGGGGTGAGGTGATTAGGCGGGACATGGAACAGTTACAGCTCACCGAGGACATGACCCTAGATAGGAAGTTCTGGAGGGCGCGAATTACAGCAGAGGATTAGGGCCAGTTTGGGTCGCTAGTGTAGGGAATTACTTGGTGGGGGTTTTATTCCTGTTATGATTCCGTGTTCCGTGTTCCATGTTTTATTACGAATCTGTGCTCTGCTTTCCTCTGTTTTATATTACGTATGGGTACCGCATTTATGATATGTAATCTGCTTCTGTGCTTTACTATGTGTTTGTGGGGTATCTCGTGCCTTGAGCCGGAGGTCTATCGGAAACAGCCTTTCTACTTCATCAGAGGTAGAGGTATGGACTGCGTACATCTTACCTCCCCAGACCCCACTAGGTGGGAATACACTGGGTTTGTTGTTGTTGTATAAGTAAAAAAATACTACTTATAATCTACTTTCTAATTACTTTTATTATTTTTTTATATTCAGAAAATAGATATATATTCTTGGGCCTTTAATTATAGTATTTTTCCATTAATAACAAATTAATACAAAGCCCAATATTAATATAAAAACCTAAAACTCTTTAATTGCTTCACTTTTTACATTTTACTTTCCAAGTTTTTAGAGAGTTCTCATTATTTCCTCATCTTACTTTCATCTTACTTTTCTCATTCGTCAAGTTGTGATTTAGGTTTGTTTCTCTTCTCTCTCTTTTTTTTTTATGGAATTATGTTATAATTAATTATTTTATGGAGTTAAGTTTTTAATAAGTTGTCTCTAATTCTTCGTTCTTTTGAATGCTCACATTTTATGTGAAGAGAACTTTCAGACAAGCTATTGTGACTTGTGACTTAGAAATTGAACTACTCGGGTATCCACATAATATTACTTTGAGAGATACTAGTTTAGACGTCTTAGTAATTTGTCAACTTAATTTTTAATGGAATTACTCTATGACCATTGTTTTTTTTAATCTTTTTAGTGAAAACATTTAATTTTTTTCTTCAATCACATTATAATTGTAAAAAAACCAAGAAAACCAAAAAACCGAAAAACTCGAAAAAACCCGACTAAAACCGAAATAAAAAAATCAATTGTATATTGGTTTAATTGGGTTTATAGATTTAGAAAACCGACACTATTGGCTTGGTTATATTTTAATAAAAAAACGAACCAACCCGACCTATGTACACCCCTAATTACGAATAAGTTTAATAATGCGCCAAACACAGTGCTCTAAACTACCACCAAGACCTATCCATTGATAAATCAACACGAGGCTCGACTACTTACTAACCTTCCATGTCAATTATCAAAAAAAAAAGTACTATAACAATTATTCATAATTCAGCTGGCATGAATTCCAATGATACTACCACAAAACACAGTCCTCTAGACAAACACCAAGCCCTATCCCATCAATAAAGCAACACAACGCTTGACCACCTACTAACCTTCCACCGCGATTATCAAAAAAAATAAAAGTACTATCCTTATAATTCATAATTCAGATGGAATAAATTCCAATGATACTACGACAAACACGGTGCTCTAGACTAACACCAAGCCCTATCCCATCAATAAAGCAACACAACATTCGACCACCTACACCTTCCACCTCGATTATCACAAAAAATAAAAATACTATCCTTATAATTCATAATTCAGATGGCACGAATCCAAATTATACTACCACAAACACGGTGCTCCATACTACCACCAAAACCTATCCCATCAATAAAGCAACACAACGTTCAACCATCTACTAACCTTCCATTGCGATTATTAAGAAAATAAAATAGAAGTACTATCCCTACAATTCATAATTCAGATGGCACGAATTCCAATGATACTACAAAAACACGGTGCTCTAGACTAACACACCAAGCCCTATCCCATCAATAAAGCAACACAACACTCACCACCTACACCTTCCACCGCGATTATCAAAAAAAAAACAAAAGTACTATCCTTATAATTCACAGTTCAAACTCTACCGATATGACACATCATAATTTCTCTTAGACAAAATAAAGTAATGATAATTTCATAATTCAGGTGGCACGAATTCCAACGATACGACACATCATAATTTCTCTTAGACAAAACAAAGTACTATTTTGATAATTTCATAATCCATATGGCACAAATTCCAACGATACGATACATCATAAATTTGCTTACAAAAATATATGCGAAAAATCAATCAATTTCAAACAATTATATAATTTCGTATTCACTATTTAAAGAACAGAACGAACCGGACAACGATTTAACTGCTCCGGCGAGTTGAACCGGTAAATGGCTTGAAGTGAACCGGAAAATTGGTCGGCGATCGGTTTTAACTTGCTAGGGTTTGTTAAACGTGTAGGGGAAAACAAAAGCGATTGGAGAACAAAAAGAAAAACGAGCAAAACGATTCTTTAATGGGAACTATGAGGATTTTATAAAATGGGCTATTGGGCCAATTGACAATGTTTGGGCCCAATGGTTTGCCAGTGTTTCTTGTTCTAGGTGTTTGGTGATTTTTGTAGTTTCAAAATAATATAAACATATATGTTAACTTATCATATTTATGTAAATTTTTATCCTTACAAAGTAATTAAAAAGAAAAATTAATTATGTATCTTTATTGGATATATCTAGAGCTAATTATGTATCTCGACGGGACTAAAATCAGAAAAAATGTATCGAGGGTTAATTATGTATCTTTAAAAAGGAAAAAATGTATTGTATTAGATGTGTTATGTATCTCGACAGATCTAGAATCGAAAATAATGTATTAGAGCTAATTATGTATTCTTACAAAGGAAAAAATGAATCGGCGTTGGATGTAGCATAAGCTAATTATGTATCTCGACATACCTAAAATTGAGGTTTTCAGTAATTATGCAAAATGTTGGAATTTTCGGTAACTAATCTCCAAACTGTCGAGATGTATGTTGTTTGCCCTAATTTATAGTACTTCTATGTGGGTGTCTTGTTTTCATTATTCTCTGTTAGCGTGATAGTCAACCTTTTTTTAATTTTTTATTACATCTTTTTATATAGATTTTTAATACTAAGCAAGGGTTTGGCAAAAACAAACTCTCTACTTTATTGGGGGTTAGTGGTATGGATTACGCACATTTGATCCTCCCATACCCCACTTGGTGAGAATATATTATTTGTTGTTGTTGTTGATAGTGTTTGAACCGTCATTATGTAATGATCAATTTGTTGTGATTGCGTTGTTATGTTTTTTTTTCCTTCTGTGAGAATATATTACGCACATGTAATGATCAGTTTGAACCGAGACCCCGCCTGCACCCGCCACGCCGTCGTCCTCAGCCGCAGCCCCAAGCGAAATCCGGTGACTTCTAACCTTTGTTATTTCATTATTTCATTATTTCGTTATTTCATATTGCATTTTAGTTCGTTATCTCATATTTCATATCGCATTTTAGTTCGTTATCTCATATTTCATATTGTGAACATTGTCTGTTGACTGTTGTTGCTGTTGCGGCGGTCGCTGCTTAGTTTTGCTTCGGGAGTAGTCCCGTCAACGTGTGTGTGCCTTGTATCTCCTGGCTGCTGCTTGGATATTGCCACCGGCTATATCCTTTTACTTCCCTATTTTTTGCGTGTAGTTGTGGCTGTGGGCGGTAATGGGTGGTTAGGGTCTTGTCCGAGGGGGTTGGGGCGTGGGGCTGTGGCGGGGGCGGGAGATGGGGGGAGGGCGGGAGTGGGTGGGAGGCCAAGGTTTGGCCGAGGGGGGGGTAGTGGGGGGCGCGTGGATAGCGACGGTAGGCTGAGGGTTGGGTCTTGGAATATAGGGACCCTTCAGGGGAAGTCCATAGAGCTGGTGAAGATTCTTAGGAAGAGAAGGATCAACCTTGCGTGTGTCCAAGAGACCAAGTGGGTAGGGTCTAAGGCTAGGGATGTGGACGGTTACAAGCTGTGGTACTCTGGGAGCGACAGGAGTAGGAATGGAGTTGGCATCTTGGTAGATGAAGAGCTTAGAGGTCAGGTAGTGGAGGTGAAGAGGATCAACGATAGGTTGATGACTATCAAGTTGGTCATTCGGGGGTTTACCCTGAACGTGTGTAGTGCCTATGCGCCGCATGTGGGATCGGAGGGGGAGGAGAAGATGCGGTTCTGGGAGGCCTTGGAGGACGTGGTGAGAGGCGTGCCCAGTTCGGAGAAGATTGTGGTAGCAGGGGATTTCAACGGGCACATCGGGGCGCTACCGGGAGGCTTTGGGGATGTGCATGGAGGTTTTGGTTTTGGGGAGAGAAATGAAGAGGGGGCGACCCTATTGGAGTTTGCGAGGGCGTTTGGGCTGGTGGTGGTGAACTCGGGCTTCCCGAAGAAGGACGACCACCTGATCACTTTTCGGAGCGCGGTAGCCAGGACCCAGATTGACTTCTTGTTGCTTAGGAAAGGGGATAGGGCGCTGTGTAAAGATTGTAAAGTCATCCCGAGTGAGAACCTTTCGACCCAACATAGGCTCTTGGTTATGGATTTGGGTATGAAGAAGAATAAAAAGAGGAGGAGTAAGGAGTGTAGACCGAGAATTAAGTGGGGCGGTTTGACGCCAGTGAATGCGTGGGAGATAGGGGAGAGGTTGGCGGGAATGGGGGTGTGGGAGTGTAGGGGGGACGTGGATAATATGTGGGACAGGGCGGCAGCGTGCATCAGGGAAAATGCAAGGGAGGTGTTGGGTGTTTCTAGGGGCCGGGCCGGACATCATCGGGGGGATTGGTGGTGGAATGAAGAGGTGGGGAAGAAAGTGGAGACCAAGAAAGAGTCGTATGCTAAGTTGGTGGAAAGTAAGGACGAAGAGGAGAAGCGGGTAAACAGGAAAGAGTACAAGCTAGCAAGGAAGGAGGCGAAGTCAGCGGTCACGGCAGCTAAGACGGCTGCTTTTGAGAGCTTGTATGCAGGGTTACAGGGGAAAGGAGGGGAGAAAAAGTTGTTCCGACTCGCTAAGGCTAGGGAGAGGAAGGGTCGTGACCTCGATCAGGTGCGGTGCATTAAGGGGGAGGACGGTAGAGTGTTGGTGGAGGACGGCCACATAAAGAAGAGATGGCAGTCGTACTTTCATAGGCTCTTGAATGACGAGGGGGACAGAGCTATTGTGTTAGGGGAACTGGAGCACTCAGGGGAGTGTCGGGATTTTAGCTATTGTAGACGTTTTAAGGTAGACGAGGTTAGACAGGCAGTCCGCAGGATGCGAAGGGGTAGGGCGACGGGGCCGGATGAGATACCGGTGGAGTTTTGGAAGTTCGTTGGAGAGGCTGGTGTAAGGTGGTTGACTGCATTGTTCAATGAAATTTTCAGGACAGCAAAGATGCCCGAGGCGTGGAGGTGGAGTACCATGATCCCCCTCTATAAGAATAAGGGGGACATTCAGTGTTGCAATAACTATAGGGGGATTAAGTTACTGAGTCACTCTATGAAGATCTGGGAGAGAGTGGTCGAGGTGAGGCTGAGACGGATAGTGTCTATCTCGGAAAATCAGTTCGGATTTATGCCCGGCCGCTCGACGACGGAGGCAATTCACCTGGTACGGCGGTTGGTGGAGCAATATAGGGAAAGGAAGAAGGATTTGCACATGGTGTTCATCGACCTAGAAAAGGCGTACGACAAAGTCCCCAGGGAGGTGCTTTGGAGATGCTTGGAGGTGAGTGGAGTACCGCAGGCATATAGCAGAGTAATTAAGGATATGTATGAGGGAGCGAAAACCCAGGTGAGGACGGCGGGAGGAGACTCAGAGCATTTCACTGTCCTGACAGGATTGCATCAGGGATCTACTCTTAGTCCCTTTTTGTTTGCGCTAGTAATGGATGTGTTAACGCGGCGTATCCAAGGGGAGGTGCCGTGGTGTATGCTTTTTGCAGACGATGTAGTCCTGATAGATGAGACGCGAGGGGGTGTGAACGACAAATTAGAGCTGTGGAGGCAAACTCTGGAGTCTAAAGGGTTCAGGGTGAGCAGAACCAAGACAGAGTATGTGGAATGTAAGTTTAATGACGTAAGGCGAGAGAATGAGGTAGTGGTGAGGCTAGAAGCGCAGGAGGTAAAGAAAAGGGATAAGTTCAAGTACCTCGGGTCCGTGATCCAGAGTAACGGTGAGATTGACGAGGATGTCTCGCACCGTATCGGGGCGGGATGGATGAAGTGGAAACTTGCATCGGGGGTGCTGTGTGATAAGAAGGTGCCGCCCAAGCTTAAAGGTAAATTCTATAGGGTGGTAGTCCGTCCGGCCTTGCTGTATGGAGCGGAGTGTTGGCCAGTTAAGAACTCCCACACCCAAAGAATGAAGGTGGCAGAAATGCGGATGTTGCGCTGGATGTGTGGACTGACCCGAAGGGATAGAGCTCGGAATGAGACTATCCGGGAGAAGGTTGGGGTGACTTCAGTGGAGTGTAAGATGCGGGAAGCACGATTGAGATGGTTCGGACACGTGAAGAGGAGGGGCATGGATGCCCCGGTCCGTAGGTGTGAGAGGCTAGCGTTGGATGGTTTTAGACGGGGTAGGGGTAGACCGAAGAAGTACTGGGGTGAGGTGATTAGGCGGGACATGGAACAGTTACAGCTTACCGAGGACATGACCCTAGATAGGAAGGTCTGGAAGACGCGAATTACGGCAGAGGATTAGGGCCTGTTCGGGTCGCTAATGTAGGGAGGTAATTGGTGGGGGTGTATTCCTGGTATGATTCCGTATTTCAATGTTCTGTTCCGTGTTCCGTGTTCTATGTTTGTTACGAATCTGTGTGCTTTCCTCTGCTTTATATTCCTGCATTCCTGCTTTACTCTGTTTTATATTCCTTATGGCTGCAGTATCTATGTTATGTCATCTGCTTCTGTGCTGTACTATGTGTTTGTTTGATATCTCGTAACTTGAGCCGGGGGTCTTTCGGAAACAGCCTTTCTACTTCATCAGAGGTAGAGGTATGGACTGCGTACATCTTACCCCCCCCAGACCCCACAAAGTGGGAATACACTGGGTTTGTTGTTGTTGTTGTATTGTATTTGTTTATCATCTAATAATCTTAATTTATTCTCTACTCTACTTTTTAATAATAGTTCTACCTCTTACTCTATTTTTCTTGTAGGTTGCGTTGCATTATGCAACGCCCGTAAAAATATACAGTATAGTCAAATATTGTATTCATCAAAACAATACAATACGATAGATTATTGGGCTGTGGAAATGGGCCTTAAAATTGGGAATGGAGTAAATGTACAATGTTTGGTGATTTGGGCCCCCATTATTTGCTATTGGGCTACAAAAGGAGCAAATACTGCCATTGTCCATCAAACATGGTTAATATCGCACGGGTTAGCCACTTTTCGATTAATATTTGAAAGATAACCAATATTTCGATGAAAAGACACCATAATAATGTTACACCTTCCGTTTAAAAAAGAACGATCTACTTTTTTTTTAGTCCGTTTCAAAAAGAATAATAATTTTTTTTACAATACTTTAACTTTAACTTTTCACGTGACATATTTGAGACCACAAGATTAAAATTAAACTTTCAGTTAGATAATAATTTTGTTGTACATGTGTTTTCTTTTTCTTTTTAGATAACTGCATTATTTTCACTCATAATAATAGTTCTCGCTGTTGTCAAAGTCATAATTCTTCATTGGTGTAAACTATACTAAACTCGAATAAATCAGGGGCGGAGCCAGCCTTCTGTTGGGAGGTTCGGTTGAACCCCTTCGACAAAAAAATGTACTATATATACATGATTAAAATTATTTTTTATGTGGTTATAGTAGGTGTTGAACCCCCTTCGACGGAGTTTTCTTTGAATATGAAACTCCCTTAGTTGAAATCCTAAGTTTTTATGAATATGAAACTCCTTTCGTTGAAATCCTGGCTCCGCCTCTAAAATAAATCATATATATCGACTTCTTATACTATATAAGCTAAAATCAAAATTATTATAACGAAGTTTTCAGTATCATATCATGAACATCATTAATTTTTAAAAATGTAATATTTGAGTGCATGTGCATATTTTCTGCTACTATTTGTTGTTTTGTTATTGTTTTTTGTGTCTTGTATTTTCACCACGTCTCTTTTAGTATATCATTGTCTTAAACTGAGTTTCTATCGGAATAACATCTCTACCTCACCTATGGAATATAGATATTGTTTGCATACACTCTATTCTCTTCAAACTCCATTTTACGAGACTGCATTGGGTATGTTGTTGTTGTATTTGAGTGCATGAGCATACTGTCTGCTACTATTTGTTACTTTTGTTACTATCTATTGTCTCTTATATTTTTATTACGTCTTTTTTAGTCTGTTATTATCTTGAACCGAGTTTTTATCAGAAACAACATATCTACTTCATCTAAGCCCGTCAATTGGGTCAGGTCAGGCCGGTGCGGTCAGTGGTGGATCTACCTTGTAATCAGGGGGTTCTACGAAAAATTATGTTATTTTTATACTATTTTTACACGGTCAAAAATATTTTTATGTATATATTATATTGTAGATGTTGAAGTTCGAACCTCCTTCGACTAATCTGTATATTTACTTCTGAACTCCCTCAATGAAAATTCTGACTCCACCACTGGGTGCGATCCGATTAGACCAACCCAAAATGCTACCTGGATCGGTCTGACCCAGAATCAATAGGATGGGGTGGGGGGAGGGGTTTGGGGTCAGGTTCCAGTGCTGGGCTGTCTGTTTCAAGGAGCTCTGTGGACTGGCTCGGTTAAAAAATTGGATCAGGCACATTGGTGTATCGGATTGAACCAGCTCGATTAATAAAGGTATTATTTGTATATACACTCTATTCTCTTTAGAGTCTGACACCATTTTATGAGACTACGTTGGATATGTTGTTATATTTGAGTGCATGTGCCTTGATTCTCCAAGCCTTTTTGCATGAGGCAATCATGGCTATCTCATCACATCATGATTGATTTTGCTAGTTGCCAAGTA
This sequence comes from Capsicum annuum, assembly GCF_002878395.1. NCBI lineage: Eukaryota > Viridiplantae > Streptophyta > Magnoliopsida > Solanales > Solanaceae > Capsicum > Capsicum annuum. The sequence goes on from NC_061119.1 coordinate 216,306,245, forward strand.
CAAATCATTTCTCTAGTTCCAATGCATGCCCTTTTAATAAATTAAAATTAAAATAGCCGTCCATATGATTATTATTTTGCTTTCACCTTGTGCGGCTGTGAGGCTCCCACATTAGTGGATGGATGCATACATATCATTAATTGGATGCAACTATATATTACAAAGTAATTAGCTACACCAAATCCCATTCATAGTGTAGTAATCCATGCTTTATGAGTCCTCAAATTTTAAAACAACTTTTTAAATATACTCTTCATTTCGTTTTTCGTTAGGTATCTGAATCATACGATTTTAAGAATTCTGCTTTTCACATTCATTCTATAGGGTCAAAACGAGAGGTTTCATCGCTTGCTGCACTGACAAGTTCAAGATTTTTTTCAGGGGGATTGATCAAAAAATAAAAATATAAATGTGTAAATAAGCCAATAAAATACAATTTCAAGGAATGCAGTAATATATAGTCAGCCTGTACCTGTACACACTACAACAGAGAATTAAAAACCTGGGAAGTGGGGGAGGTACTCACGGCCCAGTACCACTGGGATGTCTCACGTCTTCAGTTAATCTGGTTCAAAATTTAATTTATGTACATACACCGATGTAAATTTTCTATCCTATATATAGAAAATAATTTTTTGAGGGACCCTGACACTCAACATAGGTTCGTCCCTGACTAGTTGGAATAAAAACCTCAACAACAGTCTTCCCCCTTCTTCCTATCCTTGTTATCATCAAAATATACGCGCGAGATGATTAATACAAAGTTCATGCAATCTGATTAACAAGAACGAATATCTTTCCCCAAATAATATTACAAGACATTTATTTATCAAAATGATATCAATATAAAAAAATAGCATTATCTTCAAAAAATTCTGAATACACCGCTAAATCTCACCCAAAAATGTTCCCCTCATCTTGTTAGAAGGAAACATTAAAAAGGATTTCTAGTTGATTTCGTCAATAGATTCTCAATTATGCTTAAAGACCAAAAGGGATTTTTCTTGACATCACTACATATACTATTATTATATGCATGCAAATATAAAAATTAACTCACCAAACACATTGTAAATTTTATTAAGTAAAAAAGAAAAGGTAAAGGAAAAAAAAAATAAAAAAAATCATGGAAATGTATGTCGAACTGGTAGAAAGAAAATTAAATAAATGGTTTTCTCATAGCATATTATTGTCAGGTTTCAAGCTTGTATAAAGAAGAAAGGTTGCCTCTATTAGTAAGATTCGAAAAAAATGTGACGTAGAAAGTCTAAATAAAAATATTAGTGAATACTTTCGTCGCTCGAACATGTGATCTACTAGTGATTAGTGAATACTTCCGTCGCTTGAACATGTGATCTATTAGTGATTAGGAGATAATTTACGTACCGTTGCTCCAAAGCTTCCATTGTTCTATATACTTTAAATGTAAACAACAAAATATTACACAATCAAATTATTTATGAGGCTATTATTGATAAATATGTTGATAAATATTAACTAATAATTCAATAAAATGATAATTAACTATAATATGTTATCACATGTTAAAATTTATTGATAATATAAAAGAATATTTACTCTATTAATATATGCTCTATAATTTAAACATAAAATCCAAATGTTAAACATGAAAATCTCATGAAAGAACCTTTGTTCTAATATCTAACCAAAGTCAAGAATTAATATGATTCTGATCTTATCATCATTAACATTAATTGTTTTTTTTCACAAGTGTCATATTGTTACTGTCCTTAAATCTTCTAAAAAGATTTGTGTCATAACTTTGGACTACAAAGAATATTAATGTTCCTTATATATATTTCTTTAAAAAGAAAATTAAAAAATTGTAATTTTTTTTCATAACAAATTTTTGTCTGGTTCAAGGAGTATTTAGTTTTAATCTTGTGGTATATAATGATTCCACATAAACAAATTATTATAGCTAGCAGATCTGAAAATTTGATAGTATATAGTAATGTCAACCATTATTTATTCTCTTTATAAGTTTAATTCATACAAGTAATGGAATAATTTGCAAAAATAAAATAAAAAAATTCGAGTTGACATTATTAGAGAAGTACTATAATGTCAGTTAATTAGATGTGATTAGGTGGATTAATTAATTGAATCTCTAATGATGTTCTCAAGCTTGTGCTTAAGTAAAGATAATTAATCGCGATAATTAATATGTGTGCGATTATAATTAATTTGAAATTAAGGACACTTTTGGGAATTTGTTAGAATTAGTTGAATTTCTAAAACTATTGAGAAATTAAGACAAGTTAACTAATTGTGTATATTAATTCGATTTTAAACATAAATATAAGGTTTAGATCAAAGTGATTAAGTTATATCGAATATGTAGGTAGACTCGAAGTTCCGCTCCTGACATGTAGTTCAGAGGAGTATAACACGTGGTTACAAATTACAAAACTGACCGGGTTATGATTGAAATAACGAACTAAAAACAATAGTTAACTCGTGATTTAAAGATTTTGACCTTAGTATATTATACTCAAAACGCAATAAAACTCTAGAGGATAATTTTTTCTTTTGTATTTTTTTTTTTTTTTAAAAAAGAGCTGTTAAAGCAGTTTAGCTGTTTATTAATTAATGTTTAATTGATACTCTATAAGAAAGTAGAAATTAATTAAGCTTATTAATTCCATTACGTAATGTTATTCAAACAAAGTTCAGTTTGTCATGACATTTTATATATATCTTAAAATTGTCTCTAATTAATGAACATTTCATTCTTCAAGATTGAATATAATTAATATTGATTTAATTATTATCAGTATCTCTTTAATTTCTAGTGCTACCTAACACACTAGAATATAATAATATTTTATGATTCTTCGTTGAATCTTACACTATTATATTGTAAGCAAGTTACTTATTGAGAAAGGCACTTTAAGACACTATCTAATCCCTATAATTAAATTAATAAATGACATCAAATTAAATTAATTAAGGAGCAGTAGAGACCAGTGTTCAGGGAAGCGTGATGCGGGAAAAAGCGACAGGACTCTACATCATGCATTACACGAAGCGTGAAGCGATGCGAGGGCATCATTGAAGTAAAGCAGCGAAGAAGAAGAAGTCGCAATAGTGGCAGTCGAACAGTGAAGAAGAAACAGTCACAGCAATGGACTACAAAGTTAACCTTAGAAAATTGCAGCAATGACAGTCACCAGTAAACCCTTTTTAAAAATTTAAAATTGACCCTAAACATAATATCAACACAAAGTGACTCTCTTTTTAATTTAAAATTGACTTTAAAAATAAAATCAACATGATGTGCTCGCACCAACCGCACCAGCGAGAGGGGCTCGCAACGCTTCGCATCCTCACATTATGCGACGATGCGAACGCATTCCTGAACATTGCTAGAGACTGTACATGGCAGATAAAAAATTTAAAGTTTATCGAACTTTATATGTTAGGAAGGCGTGAGGAACCGATTATGAATGATAACTCGATATATCTACTATACGACCATTAAATAAAATATATTGATAATTAACTAATTAATTGACGAACTGCAAAAATAATTAAAATTATATTCAATCAGAAGGAAAACTATTATTCAAACGCATTTCAAGTAATTATAGTAAAATTTGGCTATTGACCCCTATATACATACCTAAATTATATTTGATTTAATTTACTTATTGCTAAGGGAATTAGTTGAAATTCTCACAAACCACATAATAATCTAATAATATAATCCCAACTCCTACACTTTTTGCCCATGCTACCACATTATATTATAGACCTTGTAAAAAAAAAAAAAAATTGCATGTCATGATGAGTGCACTACAAATATTTGATAAAGATATTTTGTAACTCATAAATTATTTTTGTAGAAATAATTTGGTTTTCGGTATTTACTAGCTTGATTAAATATAAATTCACATTGCATATGTAAGGCACATTAAAGCGGAACTCAAATGAGACGTTTAGTGAAGAGGTGAATGGATCTTATCTGTTTCATCATCGATTGATGAGTTAAACTATGTGATAACTGAAACTATTAAAAATAATATTATAACTAATAATATTAATTAATATAATAGTCTACCATTATGGTGTAGGATAATGTTTTGGTTAACACTTGATCAAGCAATAATATTAATTAAACCATAATGATAACTACTGATGATTAGATCATTAATCCATGATTAACATATCCTTAAAAAGCTAAAATTGCCTTTCACAATTGAAATCAGTAAGTGTACATTGTGGGCCATAATATCTTCTTTCATTTTTTTAAAAATTTTTATATATATATATATATATTGCACCAAAATCAGAATCTTAATGATCTTATGCTAGTATATATCCCTATCAAGCTATACTTGACCACTCTTTGAAACTTTTTCAAATAGTGTTAGTGTATTTTCTTGCTGGCGGGTGTGAATTCAAATTTAATTAATCTTAATATAGATATCGAATATGGGGCCAAAACAAAAGTAGTCAAATCAATTTAAAGTAGGAATTTTAAGAGTTTACTAACTTATATACGTAAAAAAAGAAAAAACTTTTACGCTATAAGATCATCCTAATGTAACTACAAGTAGACTCTATAAAAAAGTTAGATTAATAATCTTATTATTAAAGCAAGCAAGTTACCTACTATAAATAATAAAGTATGATCTGATTAGGGCAGTTCGGTAGGAAAAAATCGAACTACAAGAAATCTTATCTTGTATTTCTGTAACTAAATATTGTTTACATCAATAACGTTTATTAGTTAAACTCCAATTTTAATTTGATTATATAAAAGGGCAGTTCGGTAGGAAAAAATCGAACTACAAGAAGTCTTATCTTGTATTTCTGTAACTAAAAATTGTTTACATCAATAACGTATATTAGTTAAACTCCAATTTTAATCTGATTATATAAAAGGGCAGTTCGGTAGGAAAAAATTGAACTACAAGAAGTCTTATCTTGTATTTCTGTAACTAAAAATTGTTTACATCAATGACGTATATTAGTTAAACTCCAATTTTAATCTGATTATATAAAAGGGCAGTTCGGTAGGAAAAAATCGAACTACAAGAAGTCTTATCTTGTACTTCTGTAACTAAAAATTATTTACATCAATAACGTATATTAGTTAAACTCCAATTTTAATGGATTTTAGCTGATTATAGCAAGTTATTATTTTTTTTCAAGTTGCATATTAAACTTGATAGTAATTAGAGTTACTTGTTATTGACATGTATTTCAATTTATGACTTAGAAGTATAAAAGTTGTTCACATTGTCAATAGGGAAAACGTATAATACTCATTTTATTACCATGTATAATTGAGTTTAAATATCATGCATTGATGGTATTAAAACTATTTACATAATCAAGGTCCTTGGTATGTAATTATTATGACTTATACTATTTTTTATGTATAATTTTATAAATATGTAAATGTTCTTTTTCGAAAAGTTAAAAATTCTATCTCCAAACTTATGTTAAATATTAATTAATTTGACTCTCGTACTCCCAATCAAACAATATAAATTAAAATAGATTAAGGATGAAATAGAAAAACCAACCACATGAATAATATACATAATTTTCAACACACACCAATATGATTTGCGTTGTAGTAGTAAGACTGTTTCATCCTTAACTAGAGGTCTCGGGATCAAGCCATGAATAGGGACTCTTTGACAAAAAATTCTATTAGTTATACAAACTTAAAATTAAAATTATTTTTCACATTGATATAGGAGATATATATTTTTTGATTTTGAACTCCCTTAGTTAAGATGTTGACTTCGACACTGGTCCTGGGTATGGAAAAAATCTTGTTGGGAGAGCTACGGCCGCTACCTCCAGAATAGACCCTGCAACGCGAGATTCAAATTAGTTGGGACTCTAATGCGAATACTGAATACCGAGTGGGAAATAAAAGCAATAATTTTCAACACACACCAATATAGGTTGTGGTGATTCAAATTAGTTGGGACTCTAATGCGAATACTGAATACTAGGTGGGAAATAAAAGCAATAATTTTCAACACACACCAATGTAGGTTGTGGTGTAGTGGTGAGATTGTTCCACCCTTAAGTAGAGGTCTCGGGTTCGAGCCCTGGATAGGGGCCCCTCGACAGAAAATTATATTAGCTATACAAACTTAAAATTAAAATTATTTTTCATGTTGATATAGGAGATATATATTTTTAAATTTTGAACCCCCTTAATTAAGATGTTGACTCCGCCACTGATCCTGGGTATATGAAAAAAATCTTGTTGGGAGTGCTACCTCCAGAATGGACCCTGCAACGCGAGATTCAAATTAGTTGGGACTCTAATGCGAATATGGGTTGTGGTGTAGTGGTGAGACTGTTCCATCCTTAACTAGAGGTCTCGGGTTTGAGCCCTGGATAGAGCCCTTCGACAGAAAATCATATTAGTTATACAAACTTAAAATTATTTTTCATGTAGATATAACAGATATATATTTTTTGTTTTTGAACTCTCTTAGTTAAGATGTTGACTCCGCCACTGGTCCTGGGTAGGGAAAAAATCTTGTTGGGAGCGCTACGGCCGCTACCTCCAGAATGGACCCTACAACATGAGATTCAAATTAGTTGGGACTCTAATGCGAATACTGAACACCGAGTGGGAAATAAAAAAAATAATTTTCAACACACACCAATATGGGTTGTGGTGTAGTGGCCGGTGAGACTGTTCTACCCTTAACTAGAGGTCTCGGGTTCAAGCCCTGAATAGGGGCCCTTCGACAGAAAATTATATTAGTTATACAAACTTAAAATTAAAATTATTTTTCGTGTAGATATAACAAATATATATTTTTTGATTTTGAACTCCCTTAGTTAAGATGTGGGATCCGTCACTGGTCCTGGGTATGGAAAAGATCCAGTTGGAAACTCTTTCTCCAGAATGAGCCGTGCAATGCGAGATTCGAATTAATTGGGACTTCAATACGAATTCTGAACACTCGGTGGGAAATAAAAACAATAATTTTCAACACAATATTAATTACTTGTTAGAAGAAACAAACAACAATGTTAGGAAAATGTGACTTTTGTTAAACACCCCCACCCCCCACCCCCAAATTTCAACCACCATATTTTCTGTGGGGATCAGATTTATACAAGCTTTGAAAAAAGATGACAAAACCATAACAGTTGTCACCAGCCATTTAATTTTTAAACTATATAACATTTTTGTAAAAAGGTGATCTTTGATCTTGCTTACTCTACATACACAATCAATCATTTGTTATTTTGAAGGAATTTTATCATTTTAAAATTGGAATTGAGGGTCCACTTTTTTCTTACTATATATATAAGGTCTTTATTTGACACAAAATGTCATTCAAACAGTTCTCATAATTTTTTGTTTTTTGCAATATATATATATATATTCCAAAAATAATTATGGCTATTGAGATTGAAAAATCAATTGTTGGGCTATCAAAAATTGCAAATTCAAATACACATGGTGAAGACTCACCATATTTTTCAGGATGGAAAGCATATGATGAAGATCCATTTGATGAATTACATAATCCATGTGGAGTAATTCAAATGGGATTGGCTGAAAATCAAGTAAGTGGTATAATAAATAGTAGTAATAATTATTAAGTAAATAATTAAAGAGTATTTTCTCATATAGTTTAAGCTTTTAAACGAGACAGCGATGCAATTCAACGTAATATTAATTAGTGTAAGCTAAGTTGAAGTCTTGTGCTGTACATCCCTCCTTTCATTATCGGTGACATGATAATTAAGGTGTGTGTTATCTCACGATTTAAACTTTTAGCTGAGAGGGTCGGTCACACGTGTTCAACACGATACTAGTATCGGGTTGAATTCTTGGGTTCGAGCCTCACCGCTATTCATACCTTCTTTCATTTGGGTAACATAGAGATCGTATCATTTGAGATGTTTTTTTTTAACTGAGAGAGTCGCACATGTTCAACACGATACTAGTATCAGGTTGAAGTCTTGGGTTCGAGTCTGAATGTTATTTATCCCTTTTTTCATTTGGGTGACTTAGGGATCGTACCATTCGAGTTGTCTTTTTTTTCTCTAGCTCGAAATGGAAGCAAGTTTGAAAAAGGATCTTAGAGTACTGTCTAGGGGTACATTAAAAGAATTTTTACGTGTCTGGTCACGAAAAAGACTCAGGCCCACACATTCAATCAAGTACATAAAAGTATACATACTATCCTCTATAAAAGCTTAAACTTTCAGACAAGATGACCACTGAAAAAAGGACAGCCCGATGCATTAAAGCTACGCCTATGCGCGGTGTTCGAGAAAGAATCCCACCATAATGGTGTAGTGTACGCAGTCTTACCTTGCATTTCAGCCCGAGGTTGTTTCTAGAGGCGGAACTAGCCTAGTAACAGGTGAACCCCCTCCGATGAAAAATTATATTATTAATACATGGTTAAAATGATTTTTATGTATATATTGTAGACGTTGAACCTCAGTCGGTGACTTTTTCTTCGGATTTTGAACCCCCTAAGTAGAAACACTGGCTCCGCCTTTGGCTGTTTCCAAGACTCGAACCCGTGACCTCCTGATCACATGAGAACACCTTTACGAGTGACTCCAAGATGGTCACAAAATTCAACAGAAACCTATGTTGCTCAGACTTTCCAAAACAACATCATCATTAAGCTAATAAATATATATAAATCTCATTATTAGGATGTTCCTAATTAATCTGACATGTTATTTTCTTTTGAATTTGTATATAGGTATCATTTGATTTGGTAGAAGAATACTTGGGAAAAAATGGAGAAGCAATTAACTATGGATCAAGTGGATTTTCTAGCTTCAAAGAAAATGCATTATTTCAAGATTATCATGGATTATTTAATTTTAGAAAAGCAATGGCAAATTTTATGGAAAAAATAAGAGGTGGAAGGGCAAAATTTAATCCAGATAGAGTTGTTATTACAGCTGGTGCTACAGCTGCTAATGAATTATTAACATTTATTTTAGCTGATCCTGGTGATGCTTTGCTTGTTCCAACACCTTACTATCCGGGGTAAGTATTATTATTATTATTATTATTATTATTATTATTATTATTATTATTATTATTATTTATAGTAACCATTTTATCCAAACAATTATTAGTGTACTATTGTATTTTTTTTATGGGGAAATGAGTCCAAAGATGCCTTTTTTACTATATGAAATATCTTAAATTTAAGAGTAAAACATTCAATATCCCCTAAATTATGTTCAAAGTTGTTACGAAATACTTCAACTTTACGAGGTCCTATTACTCTCCGAACTAAATTTTAACTTACTTTTGTCAATTTTTTAAAGCTGAGTGACACATTAAACAATTATTAGTGTACTAGTATAATTTTTTATTGGGAAATGAGTCAAAAGATGCCCTTTTACTGTATGAAATATCTTAAATTTAAGAGTAAAACATCCAATATCCTCTGAATTATGGTTAAAATTGTTACGACAAATTTCAATTTTATGGGGGTCTTATTACCCTTGAACTAAATTTTAGCGTATTTTTATCAACCTTTTTAGCTGACGTGACACATTTGACATGGACTCCATTTTTATGTAATAAAGATGCCAAGACAGCACAAAAGGATGATAAAAATACGCTAAAATTGAGTTCAGGGGTAATAGGACCCCTGTGATGTTGAAGTGTGTCGTAGCAACTTTGGTCATTATTCAGGGGGTACTGGATGCTTAATATGTTATAATTTAATGTTAGAGTAAGGTTTGCGTACATTCGTTTCATCTTAGACATCTTCTGTGAATTACACTGAATATGTTATTATTGTTGTGTCATACATACCCTAATCGTTTCGTATTTGCTTGTTCTATAAAAGTCTTAGGGCAAATACTAGACAATTTGCTAATTAGTTTTAAGGGTATGTAGGGGGATAGTTGCGCATTTCTCGATTTACTCAAAGAGGTGAATTGGGTCGACCAATAGAGATATGGTAAAAGCAGATCCTAAATGCAAACGGATTCATTTGAACCCCTTTCACAAGAAAATTAAACTAAATTTACAAAATCAGAATTATTTTTTTAATGCATATATATTAAATGTTGAATCTTTTTAGCTTCTAAATCTTCTTACTTGACAATAAAATTAAGATATTTCTTTTAGTAAAGAAGCAAATTTGAACATTTTTTTCCCTATTTATATTCACTGACAAGTCACAATCCAAGTAATTATGTTATGTCATCCCAATAACTTATGATCCTAATTTTTTTTATTTATTTTTTTAACAGATTTGATAGAGATTTAAGGTGGAGAACTGGTGTAAAAATAATTCCAATCCATTGTGAAAGTTCAAATAATTTTCAAGTCACACCACAGGCTTTAGAATTAGCCTATGAAGAAGCAAATTCCAAGAAAATCAAAGTTAGAGGTATACTCATAACAAATCCTTCAAACCCTTTAGGTGCAACAATTCAAAGATCAAATCTTGAGGAAATACTCGATTTCGCGGTCCGTAAAAACATTCATCTTGTCTCTGATGAAATCTACTCAGGATCTGCATTTTGTTCCTCGGAATTTGTCAGCATTGCTGAGGTTCTGGATTCTAGAAAGTACGTAGACTCAGAGAGAGTCCATATCGTTTATAGCCTATCGAAAGACTTAGGTCTACCTGGATTTCGTGTTGGTACAATTTATTCATTCAACGACCTTGTTGTTACAACTGCGAGGAGGATGTCGAGCTTTACGCTGATTTCATCTCAGACACAACATTTGTTGGCGCACATGTTGTCCGATGACGATTTTACTGGGAATTATATTAAGACGAATCGCGATAGATTGAAGAGGAGATATGAAATGATTGTTGATGGATTAAAGAGGAGTGGAATTGAATGTTTGAAAGGGAATGCAGGGTTATTTTGTTGGATGAATTTGAGTCAATTGCTGGAAAAACCAACAATGGAATGTGAATTAAAACTTTGGAATAAAATTTTATGTGAAGTCAAATTGAATATTTCACCAGGATCTTCTTGTCATTGTTCAGAACCAGGTTGGTTTAGAGTTTGTTTTGCTAATATGAGTGAACAAACACTAGAAATTGCACTCAAAAGATTACATAATTTCATGCAAAAAAGGACAAAAGATTCGTATGCGGTGGAATGAACAGGATCCCTTTATCGTTAAACAAGTCTTATGCGGACCGAGTCTGAATAAGTCGAACCCTAATATGAATAACGAAGGATAAACAAGTTTTATGCGGACCGAGTCTGCATAAGTCGAACCATAACAAGCACCGGATGAAAAAAAGGGTCCAATTTTGAATGATGTTGGATTAGTTATCTAAATGTTAATTAATTCCAAGGATTTGGATTTTTGTACTCATATATTGTACATCATTATTGAATTCATGTTATAAATAGAATTAGTTTTCTTAAGTTTTTTATATATATATATATATATATGATATTTTGTTTAGTCTCCTTAAAATAAAATGACATTGAATTATTGTTGAACTTTAAATTTTTTTATGTTTTTCTTATTGATATGTCTTTGTAGCCATACAAGTGATATTTTTGATAGGGGTGGATCTAGTGTGTCGGTTATGAGTTTACGTGAATTTAGTAATTTTCGATCTAATTCGATACATGTAATGAATTTATAATAATATTAATTTATATAAAGTAGTGGTGAAAGTGGGCAATTACAACCTTTACATTTAATTTAAAAATTCACATAACTAATACATGTATAAAGTTATAAAGAAACTATGTATTATTTTATGGAGGATAGAAGGTGGAATAATCAATTCATGATTAAACTTGCATAAATAATCCATGCATAAAATAATATGCAGATTCCCTCGTAAATAATTAGAGGCGGACCTATAACCATTTTTTTGGTACTCCGACAAACGATAAATTTGAGGCAGACTAGATATAATTATATAAAAAATCTATAAAAAATAGTAAAAGGCTTAGAAAAGCATCCAGTAAAGCAAGAAGATAATTGAGTACTTTAATTTTCAAGTAAAATCTTAAAACTTTGGATATCAATATACGTATTCGGACCTCCTTTTGGTAGTTTGGTAGGATGATTAGTTTGATGTATATTACTAATATGTTAGTTTGATATGTTTTCTAAGTTAGTGTATTACTAATCCATTAGTTGTACATTTTTATTTGATATTATGCTATGTATAAATAATTTTGATAAAGAATGAATCTAATTAATGGACTTTATAATACGACATAAATTCAAATTAATTTAAGTTCTTTCGCAAAATCTAATATCTCTCAATTTTTATTAGTTTCATTCTCCATATGAAATTCTACAAATAATTAAGCTTTATATATCGTAGGCTTCTTTCAGATACATGTGTGCCAGCAACTCCCTCTTTCTCATAAGTCAAAGTTGAGCGGTTTTTTTAATTTTTTTTTTTCCTCTTTTCTAAGAGCTTCCACCCTTTTACGATTTTATTGGTAACTCGAACTCACAACATTCGAATTGAAAGTATGACGTGCTTACCATCCGAGCAGTTTCCCTTTTTTTTTGGCTTTTCCATGAATTGCGTCAGTGTCGTGTTGTTGTTCTACCAAACACTCTTTTTTTTTTGTTTCCCATTCGGTGTCCGGTATCCGCATTGGAGCCCGACTAATTCGGATTCACACCGGGTAGGGCCCAATTCGGGGGGTAGCGCTCCCAACAGAGTTTTCTCCGTGCCCAGAGTCGAACCCTCGACCTTTGGTTAAAGGTGGAGTAACCCCATCCGCTGCACCACAACCCATGTTGGTCTACCAAACACTCTAAACGTGGCATGAGATGAAGTTTAAAACGTGACATTAAATTAAGTGAGTGGAGAGTCTTTTTGAAACGATATCTCTACCTTCACGAAATAAACAATAGGTAGGTGTATACTCAATTCTCCATAGATTCTACTTAAGAATTTCGCTGAGTATGTTCTTGTTGTTATTATTGTTGTTTAAATTAAAATTAAGCGAAACAAAAGAAAATATACTAGCTTTATTATATTTCTAATATTGGCATAATAAATTACAAATATGACTAAAAATCTCTTAAAAAAGCATTTTCTCTTTTTTTTTTCTTTTTCTTTTTTCTCGTCTTGCAATTACTTAATTCATACATGAGACATGCATGGCAATTGACAAACTACTACAAGTACATTAAAGAAATAGATCAAGACATTAATTATAAGAGGTCAAAATTGCTACTATTTAAGATAAATTAATCAAACACACATATATATAAGAAGTCAAAATCTATTTGAGTTATAGCTTTAATTTGCTCATTAATTATATCATATGACAAATGTAATTAGAAAATAAATCATCTAAGGTTTGACATTAGGAGTTGATCATTGTCCTAATGATGGCTTTTTGTCAAGATGAATATATGTACAGTGGCTGAATCAAAATTTTTGTTAAGGAAGTTCAGAAGTATAAATACAAATTAGTCGAAGTAGGTTCAACATCTACTATATATGCATAAAAAATATTTTTAACCATATAAAAATAGCATAAAAATAATATAATTTTCCGTCGAAGGGTGTTCGGATGAGCCCCTGAAACAAAGGTGGCTCCGCCACTGTATATGTACACACAGCTCGAACACACTTCAACTATTTTATTGAATAATTATTACCTCTCACCGATTACCATAAGGTACCAAATAATTTTTTTTTTTTTTTGTCCTTGTGACAATTTGAACATGATATTAAAACTTTTCACACACCTTGTTGAATTGATGTAGCTAGCAAAATTAATCACCATATCATTTTTTTAATGTGAACAAACTATAATTCCTTTATCTAAAAATAGATACATGAGTTTTGACTTTTGGAAACCTTAATTAAACTAATCATTTTTCTTGAGTTTTTAGAACCATTTGTTAGTTTAATTGATTTAACTCCCGTCACCTGAAACTATATGTACGTAATATTATAAAATTTTAATAATGAGTTGACTATTATCAAACTCTTAAATTAATTATTTCTAATCGATTATTTAATTAGTTTGTGATTAAGTCTTATACAATTTCTAGACATATATTAATTAAGATTCAAGGGACATTTTATTCATACAAGCCCTTTGAAATCTCTTATAGACAAGGTCTAAAACTTATTTATTTTTAATAAGCATGCAATTAGTTGACCATATATTCTTAATTTGTTTGCACTTTGCTCGAGCAAAGGAAAATTGAAAATTATTATTATTCTAACACTGTCAAATGGGGCTGGATTAGTTGACCATATTCTTAATTAATTTCGTTGTCATCCTTAAATAACAATGAAATGTAGCTACAATTTGAGTATTTATAAAACGTAGCTATAGTTATTGTATCAGATGAAAAAATTATATCAGGTAGGTATAAGTTGTATCAGCGAAAAAATTGTATTGCAGGTGCGAGCATCGGTTGTATTAGGTATATTACCTGCATGTGTCAGCGTATACTGTATCAGCTAAAAACGCACTACAGAACTTTATTAGCGTGCATGTATATATATTGTGTATTTACTACAAAATTAATCGAAACGTTTCATAATTTTTTAAACTACAACCATATACCATAATATGCAGATATTTACCACACAGCGTAATTATTTTCCTCATATATGTGTATGAAAATACACACACACAATATATATATATATATATATATATATATATATATATATATATAGAGAGAGAGAGAGAGAGAGAGAGAGAGAGTAAAGTTGCTTGATCGATCAACACTACTTAATTTCTCTGTTTTAATTTACGTGGCACACGTTTTAATTATTCTACACAAAGTTCTTAAACATTGTTGAGGGAAAAGATATATAACAATTTATGTTGAATTTGTGAACAAAGTTCCACGCTACTAAAAGGTCAGCCTGATGCATTAAAGCTTTCGCTATTCGTACGGTTCGGGAAAAGGCCCCATTACAAGAAGAGTGTATTGTACGCAGACTTATCTTGTATTTTTGCCAGAGGTTGTTTTCAATGCTTGAACCCGTGACCTCCTAATCGATCACATGACAACAAGTTTATCAATTACTCCCAAACTTCCTTTCCAGTTTCACACTAATAACTTAAAGAGAAAAGTAAACAATTTATAAAATGTTGAATACTTTCAAAGGCAACAGTATTTAATTTCTCAATTTCAATTTATGTGGCATGCATGCATTTTTTATTCCAAACAAAATTCTTAATCATTATTGAGGGGAAAGATAGCAATTTATGTTGAATTTGCTAACGAAGTTTCGCATTAATAGCTGAAAAGAAAAGTAAGTCACTTATAAAATATAATGTTGAATACGTTTAACAATTGTATGAGACTTTTGAAAAAAAAATTGTGCAAATTTAGTACAAAAAGGATAATATGACACCATATTAAAAATATCGTTGAATTATATATTTAAACCTAACAATTAATATTAGAGTTGATGATTCCACGAGACGAATATGAAAATAATTAGTGTCAAACCCTACCAACTCATGGTGATAGTGAAGTCAAATTATCCCTCCAATAAAGTCTTCAAAAATTTCAGACCAATCAGAGCCGTACAAATCAGTACCCCATGTGCCTCGTGAGGCAATCATATAAGAATTAATTAATTATATAAATATTATTATAAATGAATATAACAATAATAATGTCCTAATTATTGATAAACTAAACTAAATTCCTCATCAACCAACTAACCTGCTGCAGAAATTAAATACATTACACACTGCTCCCTTTCTGTATTTAGTTGATGTTGAATTTCTATGACGTCTTCATATAGTTTAATTCTTCATTTTTTTCAACTTTTTTTTAAAGTGGAAATCTTGACTGTAACATCGAATTGAATATTTTTGGTGTAAATATTGATTGCTGATAAGTTTTTTCCTATAACTAATTTATGAAGTTATCGTCAATTTTCACTTTCATCTACAAATTTAAATTCTTAAAGTCGATGTATGTTTAATTATTTAATCTATAATTAATGATATGTATTTCTGATTCTTATGATTAAAATATATATTTGGTTTGGTGCAGACAAGTTGAAAAATATTTTTCTGTTGATTAGCCAAGTAATTGCATGATTGAGATTACTGATCTTGGAAATCAAGTTGGAAAATGAAATCTAAGATTTTTCACGAGGAATTAATTAAAATGATTAGAGATCTTGTATAATTTTATATATAGTTGTTTGTTTTATTGATAAGGTTAGTGACGAAGTCAGAAATTTCATCAAAGGTGTTCAAGATTTATTATCTACGTGTGTAAAATGTTTTTTGATCAATATACAATATACACAATATAATTTTTTGATAAAACCGTATGAAATATAATTGTTGATCGATATAACACAGTATAATTTTTTGATAAAGCGTATTCAGCGGACCATCCTTCACTACATATAACTACACCACTGAATAATAGTGGCGGAGCAAGAATTTTCATTGAGAAGGTTCAGATGTAAATATACGAACTAGCCGAAGGGATTCAACATCTATTATATATACATAAGAAATATTTTTACCATTTAAAAATAGTATAAAAATGATATAATTTTTCGTCGAAAATGATTCGAGAACCCAATGAAAGGTGGTTCAGCCTCTGCTCAAATAAGGTCATGGTTAAGCTTGAGATTAGGTTAATGTTCATATTTGATGCTATTTATTTCACCTAGAAGGTGATAATTAATTAGTTTCATAGTAATTATAATCTCAAGATTATAATTTCGAGATAATTTTATTTGCAAACAAAACTAATTGCATGGTATTAAATGGTTTTATTTTAGCTGGAATTTATTTTACTAAAAACAGTTGCAACTTCAATCTGAAAACAGCTAGGTGTACACCAAGAAATTAAAATTAGTTGCATGCATAATATATATAATATGATAATGATGATTTAATATTTTCTTTTAAATTCAACACTTTTAAGTCATATGGACATTGACTATATGATACAACAAGATTTGACAGTTAAAACCTAGCTAACAAATCTTTTAGGCAAACTTAGAGAAAATTTCGATATTTTGCGTAATTATTAAAAATCTCGATTTTGAGTCTGTCGAGATATGTAATTTGCCCCGATACATCCAACATTAACAAAGATACATTTTTTTATTTTGTAAAGATATATAGTTAAATCACGATATATTTTTTTCTATTTTGAGTCTGTCGAGATACATAATACATACAATGAAGATACATTTTTTTCTTTGTAAAGATATATATTTAGTTCTACATTTTTTTTCGATTTTGGGTCTGTCGAAATACATAATTAGCGCATTATACATCCAACGAAGATATATAATTTGTTGAGATTTTTGTAATTACTTTGTAAAAGTAGAGATTTGAGTAAATATGATAAGTTATAAGGTGTATGTTTACGTTATTTTTCTTTTACTTAAACGACATTTGCGCAAATCAGCCCTCTATGTTAGGCCCATTTAGATATTTCGGCCCATTAAATGTGACCGATTGGAGCCCATAACCGGTTGTAAATGGGCTACAAAATCAATTGAAAAGCCCATTAGAATTTGCATAAATAATATAGCTAAACTCATGAGCAGGGGTGTGCATCGATCGGTTCGGTTCAGTTTTATGTGTTATTGATTCGGTTTATCAGTTTTTGTTTTAAATATGCAAAATCAATAACCAACCAATAAGATATTTTCTTATCGGTTTACCGGTTTTTGGTGCTTGACGGTTCGGTTTTCGGTTTAACCAATAAGAAAATACTCATAAAATAAAAATAATAACAATTAAAATAAAAAAATGAAATCTTAGTTGCCGCCAAAATCATACGCAACTTGAACTGAATGTTAATTCGTAAAAAAACTGAATCCTAATTGTTGGAAGCTACTAAATGCTTCAAGCTTTCCAATACGACAATACTTGGGCTTGTTATTGTGACTTCGTTGCCCTGAATAGGTTAATATTTTGTGAATCTCTAAATTGTGAATAACTAGTGTGTGTGTGTATATATATATATGTATATATATATATATATATATATATTAGTAATATAAATATTTATGTATATAACACAGATAGGAGTAAAACAATAACTTAGTGTATCGTTATTGGGTTATCGGTTTAACCGATAACCCAATAAGCTAAAACCAAAACTGAACCCTTTACCCAATAAATTTTTTATAAAACCAATAAAAAACCATTAACCCAATACCAATAACCCAATAATAATTTTATTGGTTCGATTTTTCGGTCGGTTCGATTTTTGCACATCCCTACTCATGAGTTAAACATTAAAATTTGCAAAAATAGTATTAGCTTAAACATTTATATTGTTATTTGTCCCGAGTCAGGAATTTATTAGAAACAATCTCTGTACTTCATTTGAGGTAGTGATACGGGCTGCATACACTTTATCTTTTTCAGACCCCACTTTGTGAGAATTCATTGAATATGTTGTTGTTATCATTCAAACTTATAACGCGACTGCATTTATAGGAGTGAATATGTATTGAAAAAGTACGTTATTTGAAATTAGAAAGATCCTATTTCACTCGTAGATAATTCTTTTAGAGCCTAATACTAACCAATTATATAATAAAAATAGATTATGAAATAGTTTTTTCATCCGCTTTCTCAAGTTAGGCCAACTTAAATAAATATGATAGATCTTTTATGATTTGATATTTTTGTCATTACATTATTTTTAGTTTATTCTGAATTATAAGCGTAACATGTGATGTGTGGCTACATAGACACACTTAACCGATTCGAATTTTATTTCTAATAAGAACTTAGTATATAAATGAAAAATTAGATAAACAAACTCTTTATTCATCAAATTTTGAATCGTGTACCTTAATTACCCTCAAAAATTTTTAATTATAAAATGAATTCAAGTCGAAACATTACTCCCACCACTTCATTCTACTTGAACTTATACTAAATATAAATATTTCAATTTACTTGTCTATTTGTGCAAATCAAAACTGTTCTATTACTTTTTCTTCATATTACCCTCAATATTATAAACTAAAGAAAGTCGCAACAGTTAAATTTAAGAGTCTCAAAACATCATGATTAGGGTTAATTTTGTAAAATACAACTCAAATTAATATTTTCTTTATGAGTGTGCCAAATGAAAACAGGCCAAGTAAAATGAAATGGAGGAAGTATATCTAGGGGTAACTATATCCAATCTGGTGCTCCAACACCTATTAAATTCGACTCATATTAGATATAATTATATAAAAATATATAAAATCTAATATAAGATTTAAAAAAACACCAGTAAGTTAAAAAGATAGCTGGGTACTTTAGTTTTTAAACGAAATTTTAAATCTTTAAACATCAATATATGTGTTCGAACCATCCGTACACCCACGACCCCTAAATTTTGGGTCCGCATAGGAGCACTATACAAAGAAAAAGAGAATGAAATGAAGTGAACAGAAATAAACCAAACTTAAGGGTATTATCATAAATGAATTACTACTTTTTTCAAGGTGCAAACTGTAATAATCGTAACTTCAGCGGAACTATATAAATTCCACGATGCATTCTTTTTCTCAAAAGTCTCCATCGAAAATCTCCAAGTTTTTTCTATCGAAAATTTCTCAAAAGGTAAAAAAATTGAGCTTCCTTTTTCATTTTATCGTATTTATTTGATTTTTTTTCCAATTCTTTTGGTTCATTTTTTAGTATAAATATTTGTTATAAAATGGAATTCAATTTTTTGGTAATTAATTTCTGTTAGATCTAGCTCATTATAAGTGTAAATGGTATCTAGTAGAGAGCAAAAGAACTAGGTTAATTTTTTCATTTTTTTGCTTCATTTTTTAGTGTGATATTTGTTTATGAAATGAAATTCAATTTTTTGGTAATTAATTCTTGTTAGATCTAGCGCATTATAAGTGTAAATGGTATAGAAGGGTATGGTCTAGTCGTCGATGAAGTGAGTTGAAAATCGTGAGATTTTAGGTCTAATAGAAACCAAAAGAACTAGGTTGATTTTTTTTCCAATTTTTAGGCTTCATTTTTTAGTAATATTTGTTATGAAATGAAATGAATTTTTTGGTAATTAATTTTTGTTAGATCTGGCTCATTATAAGTGTAAATGTTATAGAAGGATGTGGTGTAGTAGTCGATGAAATGAGTTGAGAATCATGAGGTTTTTAGGTCTAGTAGAGACCAAAAGAACTAGTTTTTTTTTTTTTTTTCAATTTTTAGTATAATATTTGTTATGAAATGAAATTCAATTTTTTTATAATTAATTTTTGTTAGATCTAGCTCATTATGAGTGTAAATGGTATAGAACGGTGTGGTGTAGTAGTTGATGAAGTGAGTTGAGAATCACGAGGTTTCAGGTCTAGTAGACACCAAAAGAACTAGGTTGTTTTTTTTCTTTCTATTTTTTGCTTCATTTTTTAGTGTAATATTTGTTATGAAATGAAATTGACTGAAATAGGGAGCGTAATGGATGTAGAGTATTTAGATAGAAGATTTAAGGAGTTTGAGATTGAGACGTAGTTGATTGATTGATAAATTGATGGATTTCAATTTTTTTGTAATTAATTTTTGTTGGATGTAGCTCATTATTGTATGTGTAGATAGTTTTGAAGGGTGCGGTGTAGTGGTCAATGAAGTGAGTTGAGAATCATGAGGTTTCAGATGTAGTAGAGACCAAAAGAACTAGGCTGATTTTTTTTTACGTATGTCGTAGTTTTGGTCGACAGAGTTACTTTGATACCTGTTGCTGGTGGGAGGTGGTACATATCTCGTGTAATTAATCGAGGTGCATTAATGCTTGTGTGAACACCATGGTTATTAGAAGAAAAATAAACGTGTGGCCTAGTGATAAATGAAATTGACTAAAAATAGAGTGAATGGATATAGAGGATTTAGATAGATGATTTGACTAGTTTGAAATTGAGATGTAGTTGATTGGTTGAATTTTTTGCTAATTATTTTTTGTTTGATCTAGCTCATTATAAGTGTAAATAGTATCGAAGGGTGTGGTCTAGTGGTCAAAGAAGTGAGTTGAGAATCATGAGGTCTTAGTTTCAAACCTAGCAGAGGCAAAAACACTAGGTGATTTTCTCACTTGTTGTAGTTTTGGTGGATAGAGTACCCTAATACCTGCGGGTTGGAGGTGATTGGTATCACATGAAATAGAAGTATTCGAGGTGCGTGCAAGTTGAGACAAAAAGGAAGCAGGTGGTTTCTTTCCATCTATCGTTGCCTTGGTGAATAGAGTTACTTGTACATGTTGTTGGTGGGAGGTAGCAGGAAGAAAGGGGGGGGGGGGGGGTAGGTTGCGAGTTCAGACAAAAAATACTAGGTGATTTCTACTCGTGGAATTAGTCGAGCTGTGCGCACCACAGCTTTAAAAAGAAAAAATGTAAATAAGCAAAAGATGTATACTTAGGCATGTGTATAAGAGATTGAATTTGTTGAATCTTTATATTTTGTGCTTTTGGTGTTAGATGATTAGGGTCTGGGTATACTGGTTTGACTCAGCTATGACTGATGATGTTCACTATTCAGCTTGTTCTATGAGATTGAATCAGAACTAGTTTTTGTTTTGAGGGGATTGAGAGAAATTACTTGTACCCAGTCAATGAAACCACGAAAAGAACTGCTGGTAACTCAGGCATGTGTATAGAAGATTGAATTTGTGGTAGGTTTATGTTTTGTGCTTTAGGTTGGGCATGATAAAGGGGTTGGGTTATTGGTTTGACTCGGTGATGACTGATGATGTTCACTATTTAGCTTGACCTGTGAGATTGAATTGGTACTAGCTAGAAAAAAATCAACTTCTGTTTTGTCGTGGTTTGATATAAATTACTTGCTTTTTGTCAAAGAAACCACGAAAAGAACTGTTTTTAACTCAGGCATGTGTATAAGAGATTGAATTTGTTGTAGGTTTATATTTTGTGATTTTGTTGGGCGATGATTAGGGTTTTGGTTTATTGGTTTGACTCATCTATAACTGATGATGTTTAGCTCGATATATGAGATAGAATTAGAAGGAGATAACATTAACTTGTGTTTTGTGGGGTTTCGAATAAAATTACTTGTAGAGTTTCAACGAAATGATATTGTTGTTTTTTCTTACGTGCATTGGAATACAGATCATTATTTGCAGTTAAATGAGATAAGAATCTTTGACAGCCTGTTTTTGGTAGCGTCCACGGTTTTTGTCTGATTTGTTTGGGAAAATAAGTTTTCCGTTGAAGTTTTGGGTGAGTGGTGGGCGGTGGCAGGGGAAGATATAGATGGCAACGAAATGAGCTCAGTTGATTGATTATTTTGATGGAAGTTTTGGAGTTGAGACTTGATTCTGTTCTTATTCTTAGAACATTTAGAACGGACCACGGAAATAGAGATGTTCCATTCTGAATCCATTCTGGGTACATGTGTGAGCAAGTTCGAAACTATTTGATCAAAAGCCTGATTCGGTCCCAAATTAGAGTGCTAAATAGCCAACCTTGTGCTGTGTTTTCTTAGGGAAGTGGTATGTGATATTTTGAACCTTTTTCAGGCTAGATCGTTAGCGTTTCCCTATCGTAGTAAGTAGGTGGAATGAAATGGTTATGGATTTGATTTGATATTGGTTTTGGAATTGAAAAAGCTACGAAATGAGGGGTGTATCTCTGATTGCTGTCCTTTCTTTTTTTCTTTTTTTGGCTGGAATTAGTATAAGAATCTGGTGGTACAATTCTGAGACTATCTGTATAGAAAGTCCATCAAGCCTTTCAGAGATCTAACAAACTTCTATATAATTGAACATCTTCACTTTGCACCAAAAAGTTAAAAAGAAACAAAAAAGAACTTTTGTCCCTCGACAACGGATTCTCAACCCTTCGCTTTCTTCTATTTGCTTTTTTCTACTTCTCACAATTTTTTTTTAACAAAAACTACAAAAGGGCATGGCCTTCCAATTGACTTCCTGCCTGCCTCCAGGTTGCCATTGTATCCGCTACTGTGCTAAGGCGTGTGTATTCTGGTTTATTAGATTGTTAGATGTTTGATTTTATATCATTTATTGTTGGGTCCAGGACTTTATTGGGATTGATGGCATCCAAGCTTCAGCAATTGCAATCTAAGGCTTGTCAAGCTTCACAGTTTCTCTCTAAGCATGGTACCACCTACTACAAACAGCTGCTAGAGCAGAACAAACAGTATATTGTGGAGCCACCCACTGTCGAAAAATGTAATGAATTGTCCAAACAGTTGCTCTACACTCGTCTTGCCAGGTCATACTCTACTCAGCCTAATTGCGTAATATCTGTTGCTAAGCTTCTAGAATCAATCATTATTCAAAAAGAATGTTGCGACAAGCAGGCCACCATCTGCTTTGACTTTTCTTTTAATATGCACATGAAAGCGAGCATTCGTAATTTTGGTTCCTTGGGTGATGTCTAATTTCACTGATGCAGAATAGACCCAGATCTGCATCTTATAGTTCTTTTGATTCGATAAACTATTGAAGTGCAAAATTTTGTACAAATGTTTATGCCGTCTTTGTCAGTGGAGCCAAGTTTAATATAGCCATAATCATAATCACATGTTAAAAAGCACAAAGTAGATTATTATTTATAGCCGTGGTCATAAAATTCTTTGGTTAAAGATTATTATAGGCAATTCTATTCCCTATAGTAAAATGTTATTACGTGAATATTTAACCACCCTCCCCCCACCCCCCAACACACACACACAAGCCTCCCGTGTCTGAGATTTTATGATCCTTTTTCTTCCATTGAGCCAAGTGGAGTGGTATTGATCTTTACATTAGAAATATGTAGAGTTAGCTAACTGGCAATGATGAATGGCATTCGTTCTTGATCAATTGAACCTTTTGTTTCCTCCTTCCAGCATCCCCGGCCGTTATGAGTCATTTTGGAAGGAAGTCGACGCTGTCAAGCACATTTGGAGGAATAGAAAGGAATTGAAGGTTGAAGACGCAGGCATTGTTGCTTTGTTTGGCTTGGAGTGCTTTGCATGGTATTGCGCTGGTGAGATAGTAGGAAGAGGATTTACGTTCACTGGTTACTATGTCTGAGATAACAGTTTCTGAAAATTTGTTTGGGCAAATTGAACAACTGTAAGGTCTCTCTCTTTTTATTAGGATGAGTTGAGTAACAGGGAATTCATACAACATTTTGTTTCCCGAGAGTTTTCGGATCTGAGAAAAATCCGTGTTTAAAATTGTGCAATAATTTGCTCGTCTTCGCTCATTTCATTCTCACTTCAGTGGAGAGGCTAGACTGAACTTTGTAAAAGGTAACTTCCATCTTTTGAGTGATACTGCTGCCTATGACGATAACTTTCTTTTGTTAGTGTTCCTTTTGTTGATGTTGGGAGTAGCTGAAATTTATGTTGCTCGGACTCTTCAAAAATAAGCATGACGTGTGTCGATCCTTCAAAAGCTATGCATTTTTGGAGGATCTGATGCAGGTGCAACAACATTTTTGGAGGATCCGAGCAAGATAGATAGAAATGATTCAAACAACTAACAATTGTTGTACATAGTAACAATGTAGTCATAGTAGTTTCTTGTCCTTCGATTTTCTACCATCTCTTGTACTTTGACTGTCGCACTATTATTGTACGAGTTTTGACGTGCTTTCTATAGCATCTGCTATGATATGCTTTTTGCTTGAGGCAAGCGTCTATCGGAAACAGAGTCAAACGACTAACATAGTTATACATCAATCTCTTTCTAGCTCATGAGGTGAGGGATTGTTTAAGATCATACGAGGAGACATCTCTTTCCCTTGATCAACGCGGGACTCTTCACCTGTGACATAACTCAACCCTTAACGTAGTCTATGCTAACAATTTGCTCTCATTGTTTCACTTTTCTACCTACAACTCAACCTCCCATTGCTCTCATTGTCCCATTGTTTGTGATGTTGGGTTGTTGTGTTGTTGATTTGAGACAGGAAATTTTCTTAATAGGTCCAAAAACAGGGGAAATTTTATCCGATTTTCTGTAGAATTCTGACGAGGATTGCTTGGAGTCCTAACCTCCTTAGGGTCATGATTCTATTTTGGGTCTTGACATTTTGGCACCAATATTGCTACATTTTTATTAGATCTTTACAACAATATACATAGTGTAATTGCATAAATGAAGTTTGAATTTTCATGTGGTTTTTGTTTTGTATAATCATTGAGTATCTCAACTACATGATCAAATCTCACCACATCTAGATTAATGTGCTCTTATTGTTTCTTCCATCACCCTATTCTTTCATTTTTCATCTTGTTCAAACTAAACTTGTATTATTATATTTTTGAATCACTATGGTAACATTATAAAGATGTGATTATCACCAACTCTTAGGGGTTGTTTGGTTGGAAAACAAGTTATCTTGTGGATTAGTTTTTCCACCCTCAAGGAGGGATAAAAAAAACACTACAATCTCGGGATGAGTTAATCCATGCATTTTGTCCCAATCAAATATGGGATAAGCTCCTACCAAACGACCCTTATGTTATTGACTCATGCTAAAAGGCATAATAAAACTAAAGTGAACGTGTAAAAAAAGCCACTAGCCTATTTTATCCTATTAAAATGTAAAATCATTGTTAATTCGACTCAAGGTCCGATGCTAATAGAAGTTGCTTTTTTTCATAGCAGCGAAGGAAAGGAACTGAAAGCCAGTTGCCGGTAAGGAGAGAGGCTTACCTTCTGGTGAAAATGAATAACTATTACTTTAAAACTTAGAGATATACGTCCGTAAAATGATAATATACCCAGTAAAATTCTACAAGTGAGGTTTGAGGAGGATAAAGTGTACGTAGATTTTAACACTATCTCGGCGAGGAAGAGAGGTTGTTTACGAAAGACCCTCTGCTTAAGTGTAGCAAGTCGAGATACAATGCTATACGTGCTTGAAAACAACAAATGACTTATTGAATAACTATAATTTTAAAAGCTTCTCTATACGTGTACGTCCTTGAAAGCAACAAATGACATATTGCACTGGCTAAAATATCGAATCTCCTGTTGTTTCTCAATGGTAAAACGGTGGTTGTTAACTGATTGGTCGTATTAATGCTTTGTGTATGGATAAAAACTAGAAGGTAAACTTTAGTGTATAATAATATGTAACATATTTCCGACTGGGTATGATTACGTTGAATATGTAAAATACTTCAACTATAAGGTAAAATATAAAATAAATTATAAAACAAAGTTACCAATAAATGGAGGAAGTAGGAAAAACAAAAGGGGGCGTTCCGAGAATCGAACTCGGGACCTCTCGCACCCAAAGCGAGAATCATACCACTAGACCAAACGCCCTTGTCGGCATAAGTGCCTACCATATCTAATATGACTAATTTATGGGTTGTTTGGCCATGAGAATTTTCCACTTTTTTTCCGAAAAATTATCACAGTTTAGTGTAAATTATAGTTTTTGACCATAATGATCCAAATACAACTTCAAATTCAAATTGTATTTGGAAAGTAAAAAACAAATCCAAACTCCAACTTCAACTCTATTTTTCTTTTTGTTTTCATGACCAAACACCTATTTAATTGGAGATCGTTAAAAACAAAATAAATGATTCAACAAGGATATTCTTTTTTAGACGTCTCATTTTTCCTTTTGAGGTCTTGTAGTTTGTCTATTATACCCTTTCAATTGTGTTTCTAGAGCGTATAACCTGAGTAGTTCTTTTTGTGGTATCCGGGTGGGTTTCCTAAAGTTGAGGGTCAGTCAAAAATATTCTCTCTAACTCCACTTGATCGAAATAAAGTTGCGAACAACAAAGAGAAGTGCACTGGTCTACTTACAAGCTTGGTCTACTTGGGTTCCCATCATTCCATGATAATAAAGTACGAATCAATTTACAGTTTTGATCCTTTACAATTATATGCAATAACTAGGATTTTACCATTGAATAATTTCATAGCTTTGAGGGTCATGACAGTTTGGGTTAACTGCAGCAGGCGGCTCATTGAATATATTACTTGACGATCGCTTTTTGACAAAAAAAATATGGTTTCAGATTATTGAAACCCATTGGAGAAATTATGAATGAAAATGAAAACTGATAATATGACTAAATAGAGCTAAATCAATGAGAGATTCGGCGAAACTTAGAACATGAATAGCATAAAATCTTAAAGAGAACTCTGAAATACGAAAATGGTTTAGTATCATAAACAAAACTGAGCAGTCTCACAGCACTAAATTGGATCACAAAAAGCACTAGAAGTATCATTCTTAGCTAAAAATGAGAGTTTACTCATCATCCTCGATGACCTTGGTACCGAGACCCTTTAATCCCTCGGGTGGGATCTCTGCAACTGTGACGAGAGAGTAGAGCTCCTCCTTTGCGTCCTCGTCGTCGTTTCTCTTGCGAGCAATACGAACTCTGACACGCCTTGGAACACTTCGGATGCCCCTGCTCCAGATTTGCTTGTTGAGCTTCACATCAACCCTGACATCCTTTGTGCCCATAGCCTTCTGTGCAAACTTCCTAATCTCCTTGATGGCCGTAGGGGCCTTCTTCTTGAATGTGCTATTAATAAAATAACCAGTCTAGTGTTAGCCAACATCAACCAAAGCATGTAAAATCCCAGAACATAATGCAAGCATGCAACAATGTCAGGAGGAATCAATAAGGAAGCGATTGAGCCTATCCGACCAACAACTCAATGTAATCTGCCATAAATCATTACAAAAGCTTAATGGAGGGCATGACTTGATAGCTCACATTGCAAAGAACATGAAGTGTTTCAATAATCCAATAGCAGAGGAGATCAAATACTAATATACACTGCTACAGCATGAAAAATTCTAGTGAAACAATGGTTGTAATACATATCGATTGAAGGTTCACTATGATCAGCAAATTCAAATTGGCCAAATAGTACATGCCGGTTGATTTCATGTTTATAATCAGTATCACTTTTAGGGTGTAATAGGCTGTAAACAAATTGTGTTAGGAAGACCTTAAGATCAGCACAAAACCGTCGTGACGCATAAGGAGCAAATAGACATGTTTTGTTTGTAAGTACAAGGAAAATGCACATCAACTCCTATTACCAACATCCAGAACAAGTAAAAGAACTACCCTTAGATAGAGAGATTACTAATTAATTAACCGTTTAGTAGCTTCGATCATATTTCTGTATCCCAGACCATATCCTCCCAGATCCCTACACATATTTAGGCAAGGAAAAACATTGGCAGTTTGTTCAATTGGCACAATGAACTCAAACTTAACAGATAAAAGCTCCCAAATTGCCTCTGTTTTACAGAATTCACTATTCACAAACTCTAAAAACTCAAACTTAACAGATAAAAGATCCCAAATTGCCTCTGTTTTACAGAATTCACTATTCACAAACTCTAAAAAGAACAAACCAAACACTCACTGTTTCACTTGACAAACGATAATCCTAAACACTCAAGTACCCACTGAACATAACCCCAAGATTCAAAGGTCACCCATTCAGCTAAATATTTGAAAAGGTCGAAAACTCATAGCTTACAATAAAACTACTATCCAATACAACGCCAACATAACCCATGTAAATCCCACAAGTCCACTTATAGTGCCGGTAGAGTGTACGCAACCTTACCATTACCCCGATAAACCCTCAGCTAAAGTTAAAAACTACTCAAATCAATCAACAAATCAATCAGCCAACCACTTCCATCATGAACTAGTCGAGATCAGCTATATCAATCCTTTATTATATACATTGCAGCTCAATCAGCATTTTCCTAATACTCAACCAAAACATTATCAATACACAAAAGATACCGACTATAACAAAAAAAAAAAAAACTGCATCGAATCCATAAAAACAATACTTAAATACAAAAAAATAAACAAAATAATCCACAAAATGATCAATACGAGGCAAGGAAATTCTTACCATCCATGTAAACGCTTGTGGAGATTAATGGTGTACTCCCTGGAAACAACTTCCTCTTTTCTTCCTTTAGTTTTCTCCACCATTTTCGTTCACCTTTTTTTCTCACTAACACTTTACCTGCATTCAAATAAACAAAAAAACAACAATTTCCTCCATTATTACTATATTGAACACTATTCAATTTCATATTTGCAATGAAAATTAATCACTAATTTTCTCCATTAATTCTGTTGAGCACAAACCAATTTCCCATAAACCACAAAAAATTAATCACTAATATCCTCCATTAACACTATTAACACAAATCAATTTCCGATAAACCACAAAAATTAATCACTAATTTCCTCCATTGAAACTATTGAACACTAATCAATTTAATATTTGTAATGAAAATTTATCACTAATTTTCTCCATTAACACTATAGAACACAAATCAATTTCCTATAAACCACACAAATTAATCACTAATTTTCTCCATTAAAACTGTTGAACACTAAGCAATTTCAATCAACAGTGAAAATTAATCAATAATTTTCTCTATTTTAGAGAGAGAAATAGAGAGCACTTACTAGGGTTTGGACGAAGGAGGCGAAGTGGCAGAAAAATGGAGAAGAAGGAAGTATATATATGGAGCGAATTAAAACCCTAGTGGCGTATCGTAATTAATGGTCTATATGAGGGGTTGTTTTGTATTTAAAAATGCAGGTATTGATGGGCTTGGGCCTTAAAGTCTGTGTTGCTATGGGCTTGAAATTTGAACTACAGCTTAGATCTGGGAGCA
>NC_061119.1:216338871-216368609 GCF_002878395.1 Capsicum annuum
TTCGACTTTTCCAGGACCTCCAATAGCATAGTTAAGGCGAAAAGTGAGGAGTGAACGTTAACCCTATCATCAATCCTTCGTACAATATCAATGGGAAAAGCCCACTCTAGTCACTTAATTTCTTTGGTTTAATATGCCTAGCTTCAAGTGTAAACCAACTTGATACTTCTAATGTTTATGAATCATAAACTTTGGTGTGACAGAACCAAAGAGGTAGTAATTAGCACAATACTTGCCAAATATACTTACTTAGATGCAAGTCAAGAATCACAAGTTGATTCATCCTAGCATAGTTGGATTCACTTTTAGGGTCGTTTGGTAGTGTGTATTGTAAAATACAATGCATGCATTAGTTAATGTGTACTGCTAGTACCTTATTTGGTACGACTTTTTGCCTATGTATAACTAATGCAAGTATTAGTTATATACTCCATTGTGTGTTGAAATGTGTATTAATAATACACTCTATTTCCTATGTATTAGTAATACAAAGACTTTAAACACATGCATTAACTTATTAAATGATCTTAATACCCCTCAGTTTTACTCTCAAAATATTTCACCATTTCTTTTCTCGTCATTTTAATTTGCAATAGTGAATCTTTTCAAAACATTTCACAATTTCTTTTCCCACCATTTGAATTTACAACAATGGATGGTTGATTTAAATAACTATAACATATTTTATTTTTGTGTTAATCCATCGGCATAACATTTTTGCGCAAAGATGAAGGCCTTGCAATTAATCCTAAACCTCTATATATATAATAGTTCAACAATACTAATTATTTTTGAAATAACAAAAGAACTTTGTTGCAAAAAAGTGTACAAAATTAAAGAAAGTTATTTTTGTAAACGAAATTTTCTTTTATAGAAATTATGTAAGATGTATTATTTCTTATACATCAAACCAAACAATGTATAAGAAATAATACATGCATAACTAATACAAGCATAAATAATAAAAACATTACTAATACAGTATATTTTGCATTGTTCTTATACATTCTACCAAAAATAAAATTCAGAACCAAAATAAGCCACCTATTTAAAAAGTTATCAAAAAGTTGATGAAAAAAGAAATACGTGCAAAAGTTACCACCTATTTCTTACGTTGAAGGGATGATTATCTGAAAATTTGATTTGACAACTCACTGACTTTATTTTATCTAATTTTTCGTGTAAAACGTAAGAAAATATAAGTTTTTATTTCTTTATCTGACAAAACATAAGAAATTCTTACGTTTTAATAAAAATCAATTCCGTTAATTGACCGTTAACAAAAAAGTGAAAAATGTAATAAATTATTACGTTTAACCTATTTTGATAACTTTTTAAATAGATGGCCTATTTTGATCACTTTTTTTTTTACTTCTATGACTTATTTTGATTCCGAGTTCTGAATAATAGCACGTTCACTCGAGGAGGAAAAAAGAACCTCATACTTTCTCAATTATAAGATGGGGATATAACTCAAGAAGAGACATTGTTTAAAGACTAACTTTGGGTCATACATTAGTACAAGCAAAATGGATCATCCAACTTCCTAAGTAAATTAATCCTGGCAAAACCTAATGTTCTTCATAACAGTCACCGATAATAATGGTGCATCGATCTATGGTACAAGAAGGCCAAAGCTGAGTATGAACAGATCTTTTGGCAAAAAATTGAAGGAAAATCTTTCATGCATTCCATTTGACGGTACTGCTGCTTCCGCCAAGTCTTTTTTCTCAGCAAAGTTCTCTACTACGATCTCAGTGTACTTCGGGAGTATTTCCATAAACTGAGGGATAAAACTGTTACACCAGCAATTCCAGCCAAAATCTGAAATAGTGGGCAAGACATCAAAAAAAAAAAGAAAAACAATGTATAAAAAAGCAGAAACACGAAGAATGATTTCGAAGGTTGAAGGTTATGGTTTTATGGATGTATAAATTACAGCCTAGGAAAGAAAGCAATAGCACCATTTTGATAATTCCATATTCATGCATGTATATCAATTTCAGAGCTCCAAGACATGGAACTAAGTTGCACGTAAGGAAAACGCAAAGAGGGAAGACATTACAAAGATAAACGGACATCGGGATCATGATGCTGTAAGAGGAAATATGAGACTAACCTTTGCATCTCTTGAGTAACTCTTGGATACAGATTCCATCATTAACTTCAACCTTTTTATACGAGATGCCTGAGGCATCAAAATTACTACGGTATACTGCTTTTTACAAGGGAACGGCAGAATTCTTTGCAAGGCTTGTTGGGCAGTTAATGGCATTAAGATGTTTCTCACTTTGGAACGTGAAGCATCTTGGACCTGCATAAGAGAATTAAACAAATTACACAAGACACCATTCTCTGTACATAATTGACACTACATAATCCACTGTGGCAGCAAAATGGGGAGTTTCAAATGAAGAACTATACAGAAATTCCAAAGGGTCCACTGCGGCAGCGAAAGGGAGCTTTTACCAAAAAAAAAAAGAGTAAAGCATTTACATCTTAAAATTTCCAAACTTCTTAAATTTGACTACCCATGTTCTCTCTTCCCCCTATGACGGTAGTAGGAAAAACTCAAAGAGCCAAATTTGAGAGTTTTCATAAACATGTCAGGCCAAATCCTTTAGATACAGATGACATATAGTAAACCAATAGGATGAAAATTTTGAGGAAACCCCAATTTACAACTGTTTGTTCATATTCAACACTGTAAATATACAATCTCAAAATGAAAACAGTCATTATTTCAGATAGGCATTAATGACAAATAATGGGATAAGCTCAACACGCACAAGGAACAAGAAGGACCAGACATAGCAGATCGCATTTAAGGAATTGTACGAGCACAGAACTGAAAACAAACCTCAAAAGAATTGCCAACATCACCAGAATAGATCCGTGACTGGTAACTTCGCAATATTCTATCAAGCCAATAGTAATTCTCCTGAAAGAAAAAAAGCAATCAGCAGCGGATCAAATGGATATTCAAACTCTAAAATTTAGACATCAGAAATTTGGAACTTTAGTACTATGTATTAGATCTGTCACACTTCATTATCCATCTTCTCACAATATTTGCAATCAAATGAAACTTTTAATCCTCTGTGGACAATGATTCTGGTAAAATTCACCTGTAACCCATTTTCATGTGCTCTTTGCTCGATTTCTAGCACGGCCATAATATCGTCATTTGAAGGTCCTTCCATTTGAAGATGTAATATTTCCTCCAAAGCAAGATCAACCTTATCAACAATTTGTGATGTCAAGATTTGCTAACCATTCTTTTGCTACATGCGGGTAAAGAAATGCAAACATACCAACGTCGATGAGATGTCTGGATCACAGGAGAAATTTATACTAATATCTCCACGGATATTGCCAACTCTGGAAGGTTTGTTGCCGCCAAGAAAGACAGAAACTCCAGCAGAATAAATCTAAGGCACAAAAAAATTCAAGAATAACAAGTTATCGAAATGCATTGCAGAATATCACACAGATTACACACGAACACACCTGTCCATACTTGAAGCGGAGAACCTGTACTATCTTTGTTTCCAGAAGCTTGCTCAGAAATCCAACAAAATGAACGTCTTCCATCTGTAAATAAGACGAGATAGTGTATATTTCAATGTACCCCTAGACAAGAAAAGCTTAAGAATGTGAACATAGATCTTATATTAGGTATCTAATTCAAAAGTCAAAACCACATACCATGTTTTCATTCTTTAACTCGACAGGAAAGCATAACTGCACTGAGCATTGTGCTTCCACCATTGGGCTTCGAACAACTTCTCTACAATCACATGCAACACATTATATGGGGATGAAATTTTGCACAGAAAGCACATCGGAGAACTTCAATAGTTTATCACATAGAAGAAAATAAACAGCAACAATGGGAGCACTAGGCCCCTAATCAAGTTGGATCTTTTCTTTCAAATTTGTTTCCCTTCATCAAAATAAAGAAAACAAAACAAAGAAGTACAAACGATATACGTGTTTGTGTCTGAATATAATTTGTTAGTTTCAGAAGAACAATATAATAGAAAAATCATATCATTAGGACTCCCTCACCAAGCACCCAACTCAAAAACCATAAGGCATCAGGGGAAAAAGAAAAATGAAGAAGGTCAAGGTGCAAAAGAAAAATCTTTGAAGCTAAGGTATCCTGTAATCAATCAGCTTCATTAACTGAAAGAGAATAGCTTAACTACATTATTAATTGGAGAGAAAATAACACGGAAACCACCTAGTTATCGTCGTAGGGAACTGAAAAGGCAAGCCTTTGAGGTCATCACGACTGAAATGTAGAACTGGTTCAGTGGGCTTTGGAATTCCACCCTGCATAGTGAAGAATAAACTAATGATAAATGCTGAACAATGCTAGGGACCAACACCATTAGAAATTGTAGTACCTACCAAGTACTGTAACATCAATGGACATGCTATAGAAGGGTCAATATTCCCAACAATCACCACTGTAAAAGTTGAGGGATCCTTGAAGCAACTATTGAAATATTCGCAAGCTTTATATGGGTTGACTTTTCGAAGGTCACTAAATTTGATTGGCTGCAAGAAAACAATCTACTATGTAAGTCATGAATAAACTCGTCACTACATAGTTGACAATGCAGATTGAAAGTCATATTACCCTGAAGAAGTAGGAGTTCCCATAATTGAGCTCCCTCACTCTATTCGCAAATGCAGTGTAAGGATCTCTCTCTTGAGCACGTATGGCTTCTTCGGCCATTTGCATCACTATTTTTACATCTTCTTCCCCAGGCTCAACAGTTGTTGTGAAAAGTTGATATACAAGCTGAGAAGTTGCAGAATGCAAGAATTGAATGCCACATGCAAGTAGGACAAAAAAAATTAAGGTTAAAGAACAAGACAGCCACTTAAAATTTTCTTAATTAAAGTGATGTTTTCTTGGATAATCGTGGTGCCAGCTTGCTTGCAACTCGACTAATTTCACGAGGTACCAGCAATCTCCCACCAACACAGGTACCGAGTAACTCTGCTCACCAAGATTAAAGTAATGTTCTTTTATCACTACTATTATGTTGATAAATAATACTCCCTCTATTCCATAATAAGTGAATTGCTGAGATAATGCACACGTATTTAGAAAAGAAAATTAAAACATATATTAGACATTACTTTCCATTTTTGCCCTTTTTAATTATTGTCAAACTATTCTTTAAACTCCAAAGTATTGATCATGATAACTACTCTCAAGAAAATAATTCAAAACAATAAGTTAATAAGAGCAATTAAGTTTTTTGAACTCATCGTATAAAAAATCCAATGAAGGGTAAAAGTGGAAGAAAATCCCAACATTACTCTTGAAGATTGAACAATTAAGTTAATTTGAACATTGAAAAATGCCTCAACAATTCACTTATTATGGAATAGAGGGAATATTTTCTGAATAATCTTGCCACTATTATCTAGAAAATATATTTTTCAATAGATAGGAAAGAACTTTCCATAAGATCAATTAAAGAAACTGGTTTTCAACTAAAATTTTACAAAAGAGAAAACATTTGACACAACTACACCTTGAGATCCCGACTATTGCCATTCAAAGCTACTCATCAATAGCTGAGCGCCTTTACTTTGCAAATTTTAGAGGACCACAATTCTGATAAGTGTCTCTCTAAAAAAATTCTGACAGGAAATAAAATATCAGGGGCAGACAAGCAGATACGACATGCCATTGCTGCTTGAAATTTCATTAACAGCACTCACTTGAAACAAAGTTATAAAATAAAACACGTGTTCACTCTGAAAAGATAGTTGGAGTGCGATCAATTGTCATGTGATAATTTCTTTTAGATACATTCTATAAGCTTGTGTTTTTGGAGGTTTACAATAACTTTAGCTTTACGGACATCCACGCTTGTAATTCTATTTGTATATTCGATATCTAATATTTAGGTCCCGCGCTCTTTATAGAGATACCCCACATGGTTCCTTGTAATATTGTTGGTACTTAATGGACATGTATGGAATACCAATCAAGAAGACTTTCTAACTACTCTTTGAATAGAAATCTCATGTCATCTTCAAAGGATCCCAAGGAATCATTATGGATCTTAAAACTCCTGCTCAATACTTACTAGGTCCAACCAACTCATCCGAATTTGGCAGTTTTCTCCTTGAGACAACTGATACGGAGGATCTATCATTTAGAGCATGCTTTTTGTTTTCTTATGTGCTATACATGAATTCAGACAGACACATACATGTATAGAGAGAGAGAGAGAGAGAGAGAGAGAGAGAGAGAGAGAGAGAAGATAACAAAATAGATGGATGTGCACTTCTGGAAAATGGTCTAACCTGCAATGCAGTTTCTAAGTCTGAAGGTGAACAATCACCAGAAAAAGTTCTCATATATGCTCCAAGTTTTGTACCAACTTCAGCTCTTTTTCCAGCAAGCATATCCATGAGTACTGATGGTCTATAACCAAATATACCAATTTCTCCAGCAATGGTTGACCCCATTGAACATGAAAAGTATTCATTCTCAGGGAGTTCAGACAAACCCCCATATGAGAACCCTGTGAATAAAACCTATTTAAACAAGATGTTAATAGGAATAACAAGTACCACATCAACTCGGACTCAAAAAACAATGTGTTTCCAGAGTTATTATTTCAAGAGGTATCTTTTTTTTTAAAAAAAAAAAAAAGGATGTTAATAGGAATAACAAGTACCACATCAACTTCGACTCAAAAAAAATGTGTTCCCAGGGTTACTAATTGAAGAGGTATCTTTTTTTTAAAAAAAAAAATGAAACTCTTTAATGAGCAGCAAAAGCTAGATTTCACAACTCATGGATATCTTGGGATGGAGAGATTGGCTTGGTAAAGAAGGCAGAAGCGTTGTCCTAGAAACTAAAAAGAAATCAAAACTTAATTAATTTGCAATGGCACGTCATTACTCTTAGGCAGCCAAAACAGTGTTGCATAGGTTTCATGAGCATCCATAAGGCTTTTTTACCAAACTACTATCTTCAAAGACAAGAATGACTACTTGTAACATTCATTCACTAGCCTATGACAGCATCCCAACGGAAGGTTGATAAGAAAACGTTATCACTGAAGAGAAATAAGATATGGAAACCTCTGCATAAAAATTTCATAGAAAGTCTCCAGCTTAACCTCAGTGCCTAGGAAAATATTACCTGGTCATCAAGGAAGTCAGTACACTTATAGCAAACTCGCATTCCATTCGATAAAATCAACTCAGTGGCTCCAATATTGGAATATTCAAGCTGCTGTATTATATGCCTGAAACAACAAACTAGGATCAGTTTCAACATATATCAGTGAGCTAAAAATAACCAACAGAAGTCAAATTGTACCTGAATAACACCAGACCAAAATGTAGCCACGGCCAAATGCCTTACTAAATTATATAAGCATACTATGCAAACATCATGTCACAACTAATTGATTATGTTTAACTATCCTGGATTTCATCCCTATTTTGGAAAAAGAAATGACAGGTTCTCCGAAATAGGCATGCATATTTGTTTAAATAACAAAGTAACAAATCGCAACACAGAAAAAATTATCAAGTACATCTGCTAAGAATGATGCATTGCCTTGCAGATCACATTACAGGTGTCCAAGCAAAATACAAAAGCATAAACACCGATGAACTGCATTTTAAAATTCTATGACATGGTAGCCTACATAAAAACAATATATTGAGTTGCGAGACTTTGTCCATTACATATGCAATACTAGTATTAGGTAAAATAAGAGATTGTCAAAGTTAAATGTGATATAAGTTACCCCGGATCTGGTTTTACACAGACAATCTCTTCTGGGATATTTTCATCATCCCAAGGAGGAAGGTTTTTTTCTCTTTCAAGAGAATTAATCTTCATTACAGCAGCTTTCAAATCATCCACTGCAGCAGATGCTCGGGGCTCAATTGTTTTTACAACGCAGCTAGTCGAAGTCTGAAACTTCTCAGAGTATTTGGAAACCTCAGATGCTGATATGTCTATTCAATCAGAAAAGATTAAGCAATATTAACATCCTCTCCATCAGGTGAAATGAGAACAAAATTCTTTCTCATTCTCTCTTCCCTCCTAAAAACAATGCTGTTTCAGAAATATATAAGAACTCGTACACAAAAGGGAAATACGAGCACACTCACGGGGTAGTAGAGTTTTCTGAAGCTGTGCCTCATACTCAATCCCAACAACAGGTTCATTCCGGAGAAAATGCTATAAAGAGAAAACAAGATCACTTGAGACTCATACATTGTGGAATAGGTGTATATGATTCAGCTTTTTACTAAGTTTTATATACACTTGATATTCACCAACTAAAAAGGTCTGCAGCAAAGCGACTAGAGAGAAAAAAAGGGAAGTAATTAGAAGCACCTGCAAAAATTCATCACGTAAGCTGGTTGATTGCATTTGATCTCGCTCCAAATATGCAGATTCAATCTCTGACATCAGCAGAGCCCGAACAACAGATATTTCACGTTCAGAAAAGCCATGAATTCTTACTCTAGCTACCTGGAACCAAAGTATCAGAAACAACTTGAAAGCACAAAATAATTCATAAGGATTTGGAAGCACACCTCTGTTAACATTGATTCTAAGGCCTCAACAGTACCCTTGTCCTTACAGGATGATGTCATTATATAGGCCTTAACTGGACGAACAAGGATATCTGCTGCAGCCGAGCAAGAATAAAAAGGAGGATCTTTGTTACGAGATATTTTAAAAAATCTCTGGTTTAAAGCATGAAAAAACATGGATTCAGTGAGCAATTCCCGGTAATCTTTCACTGTCTTGAGCTCTTCCACGGGCATTTTGCAGCTGATCATCACCGCTGACTGTTACAACTCGTTTCAAAAGAAACGTGTTAGAAAAAACCCAGAACAGCAAAAAGGCACAATGGATCTACTGTGATTAATGAAAGATCTGCAGGTACTAACCCCAGCTGCCTCAGATTCCACCAAGCATGAAAATCGTGGCTCATCATGTGATGGAACCGAATAGTATGGTATAAGAGGAGGATCAACTGCTGAGATCTTCTGTCCAAAGTGTGCTTTTATCAACTCAACAACACTCTGCCAAAGAGAAAGGGAAGTGATTAATATAGTTGATAATGTCTAATTGCAAAATTTTATGTAAAGATAAGATCTAAGTTAACTCCATCTCAGTTATGAGTTAATCGACTAAAGTATTGGCCAGCGGTTTAGGATTAGATAGCAAGTATTATTTATCCCCTTTGAATATGTCAGAAACCGAGAAAAGATTTTAAATTGTTTATAATGTCAAGAAACTTAGAAATATACCAAATATATATGTATATATCACCAATAATTTCAACACTAATTACATGATCGATATTGCCATTGATGGAAATAAATCAGATAACTGGGACAGACAGAAAAGGTAACAGTCTACGAACCTGCGTATCGGGAAAGTCCCCAACAGCAATAACGGCCATATTCTGCAAATGATACCACTTCTTGTAAAATTGCTTTACTATCTGAGGAGAAACTGTTCGGATCACCTTTTCCAGTCCAATAGGCAGCCGCTCAGCATACTAATAGAGAAGGAGATGAGGATGAGAGCAGTCAGTTGAGGAAATAAATTCAACAACATAGTTTAAAATCAGCAACGGAAGTCAAGAAATTAGCTCTTTCAATTAGTTTAGGTATATTCATGAGTACGTCAACTCATACACAATGCTTGCCCCAAAATCAAATAAAAATAAACATAGAAAGCTCATAGCATTGTTTTCTTATTAAAAATAATAGTAATAAAAAAAGAAAAAAAGAAAACAACTCATAGCTTTATATGGAAGACCATTTCCATCTTGTTAAAGAGTAATATAACTTGCCATCTTTTTTGTTTTGACAACCGTTGTGTCCAAGACAACTTGCATGCACCTTGACTAATTCCCCGGGATATATGTCATCTCACACCAGTAACAAAAACTCACCTAGTGTTTTGTCTCAACTGATGGTTTTCAACCCATTATATGACCACTAGGCCACACCCATGGTTGCTAACTAGCCATCTTATTGCGCTTTATGTTTCTCTCTAGTAAGTAGAGTGAATTCAAAGAAAAAATCACTGTTTTTGGGTGGAGAAAAGGACAAGTGGAACCAATAATAAGTCAAGAAGAGCTAGAAGTGTTACCTTTGAACCTTCCATCATGAGAACCCAGTGTGCATCCTGCATCCTTCCATTGGCATTCCTGGTTCCTCTATACTCTTCCATTACTGCTCCTCTTTCCTTTTCCAAGTCATCCGGTGACACTCTGACCTATAAATAGCAAACTCAAATAAGAAAACTTGATATGATCAAAATGATACCATGAGAAAGGAACTAAATGCACCTCTGAACTGAACTCAGCCAACACCGAGATCGCCTGAGACAATAATTCAGGTTTGTCTACAGGGACAAATAGCTCATAAACAGTTTCATCGGCAGACGTCACTGCATTCTGGCAAGCACCAAATTCTGCGCCGATACTCTCTAGAAACTTGACAATATCGTGATTTGTGTACTTCTCTGTGGCACTAAAAGCAAGATGCTCAACTATGTGAGCAACTCCACGTTCTTCCTCTTCTTCTAAAACTGAGCTGTGATGGATTAATACATTGAACTTAATTAGCATGTGAACTATCTCTTATCAAAAGAATTAGCACGTCAGTTATCATAAAGAAGAAAGCGCTGCTTTAATAGGCGATAATGAAGCAAAATTGATGTCAAACGACTGCCCGAAAGAAAATCAAACTGGCCAAGCAAATACTCAAGGGCATGGAGGCTCACACTTAACAGGCAAGTTTACTTACCAAAAATAAAAGTAAACTCTTAAAGTTCAAGTCTTTTGATAGCTCAGTAACTTCCATTGCATTCCTAACTTTCCTTCCACACATTCTCTCGACACATACATAATCATGCTTGTGATTTCCCTTGCATCGTGTACCACAAAAATTATTTTTCCTTCAAAACGTTATAATAGCATGTATTATTCACAATTATGGAATTCTATTTCAATATTCCGGTCTCTTTATCAATTAAGTCAAAAAAATATTTGCAACACCGGCCAATAACAAGCCTTCCCCTTTTATTCACTAGCAAGGAAAGTAATTCTAGGAGTATTGTTCAGTTTCTACATTTTAGCTCTGCACCCAAAGAATTTTCTTGCCAATATAAGTTCTGTTGCTTTTCTTTGATTAAAATACCGAACCTAATTCAGATATCAGATGATGTGCATACTTTTTCTTTTTCACTCTCTCTTTCTTTTTTGGGGGGGCGCGTGAGGGGGGAAAATCAGTTATCAGTCCATCAAATACTTTAAATGAGCGAAAGAGGGCAGATTTCTTCAACTAGTAACTAATATAGAAAGGAAAGGAACTTGTGCTAGTAGTTAAGGAAGAGTAAAAGACAACAACAAAGAACTTCATCTAGATGTACTCAGTTAAACTGACTTATTATGTTCCTTCAAAGTTTAGATATGATTTGTTTCTCATCAGTGATGAACGTGATTTCTTTACTCTGATGTATTAAACGTGACCCTAACTCCTGATGAGACATAATTGAAGGACAGAGAACAAATCTAAACAAGTCATTGCAATCTAGGTGTATCCTAGTCATAGAGCATATTGCAAAGTAAAACTTCAAAAATTAACAACACATAAGTTAAATTCCAAATATTTGAACGTGATAACGCTATATTCTGACCTAACTTTCAGCCGAGTCTATGCTCGCACATTGCTGTCAGGAATATGAAGAAGCCCACTGCCCAATGGTGACTTCAAGTGCAGTATATGGACGCACCAGATTGAGTTAATATTTCAAGGTTACGAAAAGAATTGGAAGTAAAAAGTGGGAAGGAAATTTGAGCCAATGTTGACTATGCAACTCCTCTGTTATACTATGTTGAGTTTTGCTCTATGCAGAATGATTTGCGGGTGATTAACACCCAAAAGGTCTTGTTTCTTTTGGGCCAGAGTGATACAAAATGATTGAGCAACAATCAAGAAAGTCGCAAAGGATTTAGAGTTTCTTTTTTAACCATTATCTGGAGCTAATTTACCATATGCTATTATGCATTAATTGCATTACCCCCTTACTCATAAAATAAATATGTTGAAAGTTCATTCTCATTTTAGCCCCAAAGAAATAAGTTCAAAGCAATAAAGGCAGTTGATTTTATGATCTGCTGAAATAGCAAACATGTAATAAGCCTTAAATTTTGTACACCGACTGCACACCTGAAACTCTATTACGTTACTAGATTCGTAATCTAGAAAAAAAAGGTTAACCAAGTTAATTTAGACAAATCGAGAAGAAGAAAAAGCTACCATGCAACTTGAAAATATCTTTTTCTTTTGTCCAGTTGGATTCTAAAACCATTAATTCTATTAGGTGATGCACTTTATCTTTGCACGTGTCCCGTCCTTTCAGCTAGATCAATAAAGAACCCTGCTTCACCTTAATTGCTAGTATTTAAACAAGTAAAACCTCTATCTTGATATGAATGAATAGCATTTCTCTTTTGCATATCCATGGAGTTTTGAAAAATCCAAACATCTCAGAGATGGATAGACAAGTAGGAACTTCTCGTAGTAAAAATAATTTATAAAGTCGCACCAAGGGTGTGGCCTAGTAGTTAATGAAGTGAGTTGAGAACCATGAGTCTCCAAGGTTCAAATCCCAGTATATCCCACAATTGTATAAACAAACTAAGAACCTGCTTGGATGGGCCTATAGCTTTTGTCTTATTTGGTCTTTTTGGCTTAAACAGAAGCACTTCAAAGCACTTTTTATTTTACCAAAACACTCAAAAGTGTTTAAATGCTATTTTGACTTGAAAGCCCTTATAATAAGTCAATCCAAACAGGCTCTAAGTAACCGCATAAAAGATATTTGAGAACCATGAGTCTCCAAGGTTCAAATCCCAGTATATCCCACAATTGTATAAACAAACTAAGAACCTGCTTGGATGGGCCTATAGCTTTTGTCTTATTTTGGTCTTTTTGGCTTAAACAGAAGCACTTCAAAGCACTTTTTATTTTACCAAAACACTCAAAAGTGTTTAAATGCTATTTTGACTTGAAAGCCCTTATAATAAGTCAATCCAAACAGGCTCTAAGTAACCGCATAAAAGATATATTTAAAAGAAATTAGGGCATACCCAGCTAACAGCAAGAGCAAGTGCAAATGCAGCTCTCATTTAATGTTTAGAATTGGATTACACATAGTAAGTTAAACCACTTCTCGAAGGAAAAATAATTTTCAATGTCAGTTTACATAACTTAATCCAATCTAATATTGTTAATAAGGGTTAACACTTCCAGTATGTCGCAGCATTTGTGGACGGAGTTACTTAGCATCTATTGTTGGAGGAAAGTATCTCGTGGAATTAGTAGAGTTGCATGAAAACTAGTTCAAACACCTGGGGTTAGCATTGCTTGACAATTGCTCAATTTTCATGCCGCTACTCAAGGGCACGTGAATCCGTGATCTCACCGTAAAATTAGTTATTTTATGTATATATTTTTTAAAATTTGCATAATATTATCTGTTGGCAAAATTGCCACAAAAGGGTAAATGGTGCACTTGGTTGAATGTTGAATTAGCTCAACCCCCACATTCCACATTGAGTAACACAACCATACAAATACAGTAAAACTTGCACAGCACTCAATCAAAACAAACCAGTCTAAAGCCAAATCACAGTAAATGAACAGTGTATCCCACAATTATAGAAACAAACTAAGTACATAAATATCACCATCATTCAAATATGGAAAAAGAGAACAATTGATAATTGAGCTATATTTTGACAAATAGTCTTAATGATTCATGTAGAAAACTCACACACTCAGGTATGAAACTCGAAAATTGAGATATTATTCACTCACAAAATAACAACATAATTACAACCATC
The DNA here is from genome assembly GCF_002878395.1 of Capsicum annuum. Classification (NCBI taxonomy): domain Eukaryota; kingdom Viridiplantae; phylum Streptophyta; class Magnoliopsida; order Solanales; family Solanaceae; genus Capsicum; species Capsicum annuum. The sequence goes on from NC_061119.1 coordinate 216,352,815, forward strand.
ATTCACATAGAAATATCAAACAATTGATAATTGAGGTAAATTTTGATAAATAGTCCCATAAATTCAAGTAAAAAACTCGCACACTCAGGTATGAAACTCGAAAAACTAAATTACTTATAATCGATAAAAATTCAGGAAGAAAACTCGCACACTCATGTATGAAACTCGAAAAACTGAGATACTTGTAACCAATAATAATACAGGTAGATAACTTGCACACTCAGGTATGAAACTCGAAAAACTGAGTTACTTGCCAGCTTTAACAGATAGTGCAAGTGCAGCTCTCATTTTAGGTTTACAATTAGATCGAACATCGTAAGTTGAGCCATTTCTCAAATATTTACAATGTCTAACTATCACTTTGTTCCGTTTTTCGACCTGATCACTCAAACAGAAAAAGGTAACAATTGATCATTGAGGTGTCAGTTGTTCCCTTTTCCTACCCGAAACCTCACCACTGACTTCAAAGAGAAGAAGAGAACAGTTGATGGTTGAAAATTGAGATGTATTTTGATAAATAGTCGATCGCAGTTAAACTCTCTGGTATGAAACGCAAGAAACTGGGATCGCTCACAGACTAACAACATAAATATCACTATCATTCTGATAGGATTAGTAAACTCACACACCTAATCAGGTATGAAACTCGAAAATACTAGGATGCTCTTCACTCACAAACTCACTACATACATATCACCATCATTAAAATTGAAAACTCAAAAAATTGATAATTGAGGTATATTTTGATAAAAAAATCGATGATAATTCAATAGAAAACTCACACATTCATGTATGAAACTCGAAAAAATGGGATCACTCACAGACTAACAACATTAATATCACTATTATTCAGATAGAAAAAGAGAATGTAATAACTCGTGTAGTAAACTCACACACCTTATCAAGTATGAAACTCGAAAAACTAGGATACTTTTCACTCACAAACTCACTACATACATATCACCATCATTCAGAGTATATTTTGACAAGGAGTCAATGATAATTCAGGTAGAAAACTCACATACTCGTGTATGAGACTCGAAAAGCGAGTATACTGTATGTGCATTTTTTGACTCTTCACTAACAAAACAAATATCACCATCATTCACATAGAAAACTCAAACAACCCGATAATCGAGCTGTATTTTGATAAATAGTCGATAATAATTCACGTAGAAAACTCACACACACTCAAGTATAAAACTCGGAAAACTCGAAACAAAATGTATACTCTTCACTCGCAAATTAAACACATAACTGTTCGTATTTTAAAAAGGTATGGAACTCGAAAAACTGAAATACTCTTCGCTTAAAACTAACTACATACATATCACCTTCATTCACATAGAAACTCAAAACAACGAATAATCGAGCTGTATTTTGATAAATAGTCGATAATAATTACTCGAAAAAACTGAAATACTCTTCACTTACAAACTAATTACATACATATCATTATCATTCACATAGAAAACTCAAACAATCCAATAATCGATATTTTGATAAATAGTCGATAATAATCACGTATGAAACTCCAAAAAACTGGCATACTCTTCACTTACAAACTAATTACATACATATCACCCCATCATTTACATAGAAAACTCAAACAGCCCGATAATCGAGTTGTATGTTGATAAATAGACAATAATAATTCACGTAGAAAACTCAAAAAACTCGAAAAAATGGATACTCTTCACTCAAAAATTAACCACATAATTACTCGCATTTTAAAAAGGTATGAAACTCGAAAAAACTAAAATACTCTTCACTTACAAACTAATTACATACACGTCACCATCATTCACATAGAAAACTCAAAACAATCTGATAATCAAGCTGTATTTTGATAAATAGTCTATAATAATTCATGTAGAAAACTCACACGCACTTAGGTATGAAACTCGAAAAACGAGAATACTTTATGTGCATTTTTTACTCTTCACTAACAACATAAATATCACCATCATTCACATAGAAAACTCAAATAACCCGATAATCAAGCTGTATTTTGATAAATAGTCTATAATAATTCACGCAGAAAACCCACACACTCATGAAATTCGAAAAAACAGAATACTTTATGTGCATTTTTTACTCTTCACTAGCAACATAAATATCACCATCATTCCCCGATAATCGAGGTGTATTTCCATAAATCATCGAATAATAATTCACGTAGAAAACTCACACACACACTCGGAAAACTCAAAAAAAAAAAAAAAAGTGTATTCTTCACTCGCAAATTAACCACATAATTATTCGTATTTTTAAAAAGGTATGAAACTCGAAAAAAAGGGATACTTACCCAACTTTAACAGCAAGTGCAAGTGCAGCTCTCATTTTAGGTTTGCAATTGGATCGAACATAGTAAGTTAATCCATTTTCTAGCTTCCCGTATTCAACTCCTTGTGGCGTTTCCGATAAAACTTCATCCAAATTCTCATTTACAAGCTTTAACGAACGGAATCTGTGCTTTTTCGGTAGTATTTGTGATGATTCCGCCGGCAATAAATCCATTTTCCGGTGCCGCCTCCGGTGGCCTATTGAAATTTCAGTTTTTGGTGAACTGTTTTGGGTATTTATATTTTGGTTTTTGGGGAAAGTTATAGTAAGATGGGATTTACTGTAATATGATGCGACATGTCTAAAAGTGGAAAAATCATAAATAACAGACCTAACTTCAAATATTATGTGCATTTTGATTATGCTACTATTATTTTATTACTCCCTCTGTTTTAAAAAAATATGGTGTTAAATTAAAAATATGTTAAATGTATCAAAATATTCAGTAATCTCGTGATCTTAAGCATGTCATGTAGAAAGTTAAAATTAAAAAATTATTAAAAAAGAAAAAGAATCCTTTTTTAAAACAGACTAAAAAGAAAAATAGTTAATTTTTTTTTAAATGGAGGGAGTATTGTTTTTGCTTTTTTGTTTTAGATTTTACATTGTCTTATCGTTAGTTATTGTATTTTTCGTTGTTTTTTTTTGTATCTGAATTTATTATTTTTATTAAGTTAAATATAGATAATTTGCGTACACTCTATCCTTCTCAAGCCTCACTATAGAATTTATAGAATTTCACTGAATATGTTACGATTTTTTTAACGATTTAAATAGTTTATCAAATCAACATTATTATTATGGAAACTAAATTTGTTCCACATTTTTATAAGTAGCTTAAGATGAATGTGGTTTGTAGTTAGTATTTATTGACGTGAATTTGGTGGTGGATGAATTAATATGATGTATAGAAGACGACGTGTTATGATATATGTTATTTTCAGATAATGTAGTATGGATTGATGATATTTGCGATTAGTGACGGAGTGAGGATATTCACTAAGAGGGTTCATAAGTAAACATATGAATTAATCAAAGGGGATAAACATCTAATATATATACATAAAATATAATTTTTATCATGTATATATATAGCATAATTTTTCGCCGAACTCCCTCGGTAAAGGGTAGATCCGCCACTGTTTGTGACGAGGTTAATGCTAGGCTGGATATTTGTAGATAGATCGTGAAGTATAAAGAATTCAGATTAAGCAAAATTGAATTTGTAAAACTTGGTGCGTAAGTTTGGTGTTGTAATGCAAGAAGTTGGCGTGGAAGTGAGTCTTGATTCACGAATTTTCCCAACAGAAGATGTTTTCAAATATACCGGCTCTATTATTTAAAGAAATAGAGAGGTGACATGATGTAACACACCTTATAGGTGTAAAGTGGGTAAAATGGAGGCTCGACTCCAAAGTCCTTGTTATGATAATGTACCACAAGAACTTAAATATAAGTTTTGTAAAATGTACCACAAAAAAGCTAAAATATGACTATGTTATATGAGACAAAGTGTTAACTAGTGACCGATTTTCATGTTATAGAGACAACGGTAGTGGGAGATGAGGATTCTAAGGTGGACATGCAAATATATTAGGAAAGACAAGTTTAGGAATGAAGATATTGTGACAAGGTAGAGGTGGTTTCTGTGGTAGACAAAATGAGAGAAGCGCGACTAAAATAGTTAGGGCATGCTTAAGATGGTAGATGTAAATGTCCAAGTAAGGAAGTGTGAGAGGTTGACGATAGTGAGTTTCAGTAGAGATAGAAATCGATTGAAGAAGCATCTGGAGAGAAGTGATTAGTCACGACATAGCACATTTCCGATTTACTATGAACATGATCATGGATGAGAACTTGTGGTGATCACGGATTCGGTTGGTGAGTTCTTTTTCTGTGCATGCTCTAGAATGCTTTCCCTTTGATGCACATGTTACATGAGCCGAATCTTTCGCAAATACAACATCAACCTCAATGTTGTACACTTCAACTTTCTCCAAACATTACTTTATGAGATTTTCATAAGGATAGTTTCGCTAATTGCTAAACATAGAAATATTTTTCTAAAAAAACTCGCGATACAATATATCAATTAGATATATTTTTGAAAAAAAACAACGAACAGTTTGAAGGTTTAATTACAAAAAATTCTGTCATTTTCCATATTTACTGAAATTTTAATTTTAGATATGTCGAGATACATGCAACGAAGATATATTTTTCCTCTATAAAGATACATAATTAGCTCCCAATACATATATATATATTTTGATTTTGGCTTTGTCGAAAAAACATAATTAGCTCCCGATACATACAACGAAGGTACATACTTAGTTGAAATTTCTGTAATTACTTTATAAGAGTGAAAATTTGTGTATATGCTCTGTTAAGGTGTATGTTTATGTTATTTTTCCATAAATAAAAAAAAATAAAAAAAATAGGATGCTTGGATATTGATTTGGTTTTCCAATTGGATCACATGTTTCGGGTCATCTTTTTTTGGACTCTCTTCCTAAGGCCCAATTCATCTTTTCCTCACCAAGGCCCAAGACAGTTACACGCCTTATCATCTTCCTATAAATTCTTCTCAATTCTCCCCAAAAATAACCTAACCCTAGATTTTCCCAACCTTCGCAGCTCCGAACAATTCCCAGCTTCTCCGATCACCGGCACCTCAGAAATCAGCCATGGGTGAGCACCGTCAACCCTTCAATTTTTCCAATTTTTTTCATATTTTTTTTGTAAATAGGGATAAATTATTGCGTAGCAAAATTGACCTATATCAAATGGATATTTTCTTTCTACGAAGGCACAAATTATTGCGCTGTAAAAGGGATCGATATCACATGATTTTTTTTTGTGCTAAGTACAAATTCATTGTGGTGTAAAATGGAATTCTATTAATTGATTTTTTTTGCTGAATAAGAACAAATTATTGTGTAGTAAAATGGAACTATATCAATTGGACTTTTTTTGCTGAATATCTTTGTGTAGTAAAATGGAATTTATATGAATTGGACTTTCATTGGTGCATAGGAACAGATTATTGTGTAGTAAAATGGAATATTCGTTGGTGCATAGGAACAAATTATTGTGTAGTAAAATGGAACTTTATCAATTGGGCCTTCTCTACACAGTGAAGATCATATAGCCTATATCATTTACTGTCTCCATTTCAATTTGAGTTTCTTGGTTTGACTGGTCTCAGAGTGTAAGAAATAAAGAGAGATTTTTGAATACTGCCATTAAAAATTAAAGAGGTGCATCGTGACAAATTATTGCTTAGTAAAATGGATCTTCTCCACAGAGAAGTTCATATAGCAGATTTTAGCTACTTACTCCGTTCTAACGTAAGTTCATAGTCTTAATTTGAATGGGCGCGGAGTTTAGGAAATGAAAAGAGACTTTTGAATCTCGTGTTCTTAAAAGAGCCACGTAGGATCAAAAGGAAGATCACGACACTTAAAAATTTAAGCTCCGGAGACTCTTAATACTCTGTTCTTCATTGCCAGTTCTTTTCATTTTTTTTGAATAGGTACAAATTATTGCACAGTGAAGTGGAGATATATCAAATGGATCTTCTCCTCATAGAAAATCGTATAGCTGATGTTAGCCACTTACTCTGTTCCATTTTAAGTGTCTTAATTTGAATGGGTAAGAAATAAAAAGAGATTTTTGAATATTGCGGTCCTAAATTAAAGAGTTGCGTAGTTCTTTAAGTTGTGTTGCTGACTTCATCCGTCCCAATTAAGTGTCTTAGTTTGCTTGGGCATGTAGTTTAAGAGCTCCGTCCAATTTAAATGTCTTAATTTGAGTGGAGACGGAGTCTAAGAAATAAATAGGGACTTTTGAATATCGCTGTCTTAAGTTAGGTGTGTAGTCTTTTAAATCACGTGGTCTTAAATTGCCATGTAGGCTGAAAAAAGGAAGTAAGACACTTGTATTGGGTTGTAAGCACTAAGGAGTAGTTTGCAATCGTGGGTCGTGGCATAGTAGTTGTACTTGTTGAATGAAGATTGATTTGTAGTTTTTGATTTCCCTCCAAACTTGTTATGTAGAGTGAAAATAGCAGTTGACTACTTTTACTTGTTGATGAGTATTGATTTGTAATTGTTGACTTTGTTAATTGTAGGAAAGGTTCACGGATCACTTGCTCGTGCTGGTAAGGTGAGGGGACAGACCCCGAAGGTTGCAAAGCAGGATAAGAAGAAGAAGCCAAGAGGACGTGCTCACAAGCGTATGCAATACACTCGCAGATTCGTCACTGCTGGTAAGTACATTTAACCAAGTCTGAATTTTTTGTCTGAGAATTAGTTTTGTCGATGCACATTAGCCACAAACTTAAAATTGTTCCTTTCCATGGTATCCATTTTCACTTGTAAATGTATAGGCATTCAGCAAATATAATATTAGTTGACACTCAGACCTTCTTTCCATGATTGTGGAGAGCTTAAAACATATTCGAGCTGTTAACAACTTGTAGTCATATGCACAATGATGCATAGAGTATTATCTGTGCGCGCACGAATCTTTTATGTATGATCCTGATCCTAATACTTAAGAGTCATTGCATTTCTGAAGAATCTGCTTGTGCTGGTATGACTGTTCTAGTGAAATTTTACCATATTTGGAACCTCCCTAATAATCTCGAATTTTTGCTATTATGCATTCTACTGAGTTTTGTGGTTGTCAAATTTTAATAATATAATCTCTGCATGGTTTAGTTTGAGTTCATCGGTTCTTTTTTCAGCAATACACGATCTTAACACGGATGTATTTCATTTCTTTTAAAGAAACAAGTAGGTTAACAGCCTGTTAGCAACTGTATACATACACAATGATGCCTAGAGACCAAATGTCTTAATCTGTACAAATTGCTTACATTATCCTTCACTTAGATGTGCATATACTTGATATCATTATTATACCAGTATTATGCTGGTGTATGAATTTTCCAGTACATTTTATCATATATGAAATCTTCCCAAGACATTCATTTTTCCTGCATCTTTAGTACAAAGTGATATTCTAGATGAGTTTTCTGATTGTTAAATCTTCAGTTGTTGTCTCTGTGCAGTTTAATGTAAGTTTTTCCCAACAAGTAGATTAATTTTTCCAAGACAACGGGCTTTGCTAGTTATATCATGTTTCTGGTGTGTTTGCCTCTGTTAGTTTGATATCATATATGGTGTGGATACTTGTATGTGTGCTTTATTTTTCTTGGAAACTATTCGAAGCTTCTCTTGACATATGAAAGTTGTTTCTTATTGAATACTGTTAATGTCGTCTTGCAGTTGTTGGCTTTGGAAAGAAGAGAGGACCTAACTCTTCTGAGAAGTAGACGATGGCAATCAGTTATTTTAGGTTGAGAAGTTACCGCGTCAAAAGTTTTCTCGTTATGTTTATAAATTTTGATTCTCAGACCTCATAATGAGAGAAGACTAGTGTAATACTGGTTATTTGTAGGATGGATTATTTGATTACGTTCTGTTTTGCAAGAATTATTCGAATTTAATCCTTGATCTTCTATCATTTTTATTCATTTGCAGGAATGGTTTTTGCTGTTCTTGTCTGCTTTCGTTGGAATTGTTCTAGCTAATAACGGTCAATGTGATGAATTTTAGTACCTTTGTCAAGTTCCCTCTTCTACTACTTGTATTACCTTCTTGGTTCCAACGACGACGTACCCGGTGTATTCCCACATAGTGGGGGTCTGGAGAGGGTAGAGTGTATGCCGATCATACCAATACCACTACCTCAGGTGAAGTAGAGAGAGACTGTTTCTGATTGATCCTTGGCTTAGATAGCAGTATAACAAACACAAATGTATGTAAATTAAGTACAATATGCAAAATAAACTAACACGGCTAGTCACAATACTAAAGCTACAAGATAATACTAAAAACTATCTATCTGAAATCATAAACATCATTCAACATCACGAACAAGAAACTTCAGACCCAAATAAAGAATCCTACTGTTACTGACACACTCCCACCCCAAACTAGTACAAGTTCCAACATATGAAACCCTACCTAAATGCAGAGTTGGAATTTGCACTAAGGGAGTTCAATTCAGCAGAGTTCATTTGAGCCTTGGATGCAACATTGTTTTTAGGTGATGGAAGATGTTTTATTTGCGTTAGTGGTGTGGCCAGGATTTGCATTAAGAGAGTTTAAATATGAAGGAATAAACACACAATAAATCTGAAGGAGGTTCAACATCAACTATATATATATATAAATAATTTTAACCATGCATAAACAGTGTAATTTTCTACTGAAGGGAGATCAGACGATCCCTCTCGCCCCCACTTAGCTACGCACTGCCCTATGCCATCGGTATTTTAGCAATACATCTATGCTGAAAAGAAGAGAATTTATAAGCAAAAGTGACGAACTAGTTTGCAATTCAGTTTTCACTTTGGAGAAAAATGACAATGAAATATAGATCAGAGAAAAACCTTATATCCTTGAAGAAGCTACGGGATTCAATATCAATAACAACTGTCTCGGTCCCAAATAAGTTGGGGTCGGCTATATCAGTCGCATTGAAAAAAGAAAACAACTATGAGACACAGCCAAGATTCTTTATAACTCAAACCAATAGCGCCACTGGTGGCAAGAGCCTTTTCTTTGGATGATCAACCAAACTTAGCTCCAACAAGTTAAGATACTAAGTGAATAGACAGAGAGGAACCTACTTCACCACGGATGTGTATGAAAACTATAGCATCCGCGAGGTGGTTGTAGGAACTCACAACTCGTCATGGACACTTTGATCCTGAGTGGTTGATTTTAACCGATGTTCAAGAAGGTAAGTTGTGGCTAATGATGCATGTAAAGCAACACCATATGGAAGTACATCTTCATTGACTCTGTAGAAAGGGGAGTGTCCTGACTCAAATTGTCCTTGAGTTTCATCGACCATTCCAAGTACGTAGAAGTATCCAGGAAACGCCTCAGCAAAGAACGAAAAATCTTCTGTACCCATCGTTGGCTTCTTTTCTATGATCTTGTCGATACCCAGCATCTGTCCAGCTACATTTCGGAAATGTTCATGCAATGCTTTGTTGTTTACTGTCACCGGGTAAAACGGCCTATTTGTGGTATCAAAGTCGACTGTTGCATTGCACCTTTGTACAACAGCTTGTCGTGTAATAACCTATGAATTATGAAACACCATTCAACAATCATATGATAGGTTGGGCATTCAAGTAGTAATATTAAAGGTATACCTCTACGATTCTCTGTTTAAGTTGCATGAAACTTTCTTTTGAGTATGCCCTGAAAGTTCCACCGATTGTGACAGAGTCAGGTATAACGTTAAATGCACCACCACCTTTGAACTTTGCAACCGTAACAACCTGCAAAATCATGTGTCTTTGAGGTAATCGATAGACAAGTTGTGAAGGCCAACGCGAAGTCCTTGGAGAGTGAAAAAGACATGGTAACAAATGATCAAGGGATGCAGAAGGAAAACTGGTAAGTCTCAACATTTTTCGTTCTTTAGATGCCACAAAACGTATACTTGAACATGACAAATGCAGATGAATACATCTCTGCATATGCTAAGATGGACCTACAGTCATACAAGATTAGAAATGATCACATTCATCAGAAGATTCAAGTAGCAAATGCTAAGGATAAAATGAGTGAAGGTCGTTTGAGATGGTTTGGTCATGTTGTGCCTCGACCTCCTGATGCACCGGTACGTGAGAATGAAACCATGGTGAGCGAAGGTGTTAAAAAAGACGAGGTAAACTTAAAGTCTATGTTGCTTGGACTCTTCAAAAATATCATTGGGTGCATGTCAGATCCTTCAAACGTAATGCATTTTTTGGAGGATCCGACACGGGTGCGGCAACATTTTTGGAGAGTCCAAGCAACTTAGCTTAAAATCATGTGGAAGGGAGTTGTGTTGAAGAATCTACAATTTCTCGGGATCCATGCAGACTTAGCGAAAGATAAGATTTAGTGAAACAAAAGGATCTATATAGACGATACCCGTCAGTTGAGAATATGGTTTAGACATGATAGCACTTTTATTGTAGGTCCAATGTTTTCTAGGAGCGGTTTAGCCTTTCAGAAATTTAGAAAAATATCGCGAACTTAAAATACTTTTTATTTGTATTTGCATATGAAATTGGCTCGTCTTTAATTAGAGTAACATGATCGGTAAGGATTCACATAACTGACCCCAACTTGCTTGGAATTGAGGTGTAGTAGTAGTTGTTGTATAATTTAAAAGGGCAACCCGGTGCGCTAAAGCTCCCGCTATGTGCAGGGTCTGGGAAAGGGCCCCACCACAAGGGTGTATTGTACGCAGCCTTGCCTTGCATTTTTGCAACAGGCTGTTCCCGCTTCTCGTCACGCGGCAACAACTTTACCAGTTTTTGTATAAATAAAGCAGCATAAATTTGCACAACTGCTAGAACATATGCAAGTTTTGAGATATGCGTGCATGCGTTGGTATTCACATAATACCTAAGTTGCCCAGACTCTCCAAAAATCTTGCCACAGCCATGTCGGATCCTCCAAAAATGCACTACTTTTGAAGGATACGACACGCACCCGATGACATTTTTGAAGAGTCCGAACAACATAGCATAATACTAGATTACTGGGAGACATTACTGGGAGACAGAGCGAGAGTGCGCACCTGTGAATCCAAGGGATCAGCTTCCCGCGAAACAAGATGTTGCAAACTAACTATAATGTTAGAAGCTGCTAAGATAGGATCTATAGTGTGTTGCGGAATAGCGGCATGACCGCCTTTCCCCTTTATTACTGCATCGAAGAAGCCACTGCCAGCCATGATAGGGCCAGAACTGGAAGCAACAGTGCCAATAGGACTATTGACGGAAACATGCAGACCGAAGATGGCATCAACGTTGTCAAGTATCCCGGATTCAAGCATTTTCTTCGCTCCTCCACCTCCCTCCTCAGCTGGCTGAAAAACCAAAAGTACAGTTCCCTGCCATCAAAGAGTTCCGTCAATAACTCACACTCGATGACTTCTAAGATAACATCCATTTTTATCCGTATACAATGAACTAACAATGTAATCCTCGAACACATCACTAACATCTTTATTACAAGCTACAAGAGCGTTATGTGTATGGTCAAGTTTTTCGATAAACCAAGTAGTTCTTGTATGACTAACTCTATTATCACAGAAATAAGGAAATACGCAACAATTTCACACAAACTATATGCAAGTGTAAAAGAACCAACTTAAATCATGAGGAATCAAGTTCCTTGTATCATCGGAAGCTATTTCACTCCCCAACTATTTATCAGATCCCTTTAGGTTAGTTGTTCCAAATTCCTTTTCAATCTCATAAACCTTTATGGCCACGTTAAATAGCTAGTCAAGCCGAAACAAATTTGTGTTCAGAGCTTTCCTTGGTTCAGAATCCAGCATTGGAGATGTCATCTTTTTTGGTTTTAGATATATTAAGTAGAGCAAATATGTCACTCCTAACACCATTTTCGTTTTAGATAAGATATCTAGTGACCCCTCACACCTTTTTTAAGCCTTAAAGCACACAAAAAATTTCTGTCGTAAAACTTACCTACTGAACTTATATATGTATCCCGAAGATCAAGACATATCAGGTTGTATACAGCAGATTTCCAATATAAGATAGCAATAAAATTCTTTCTTAGAGAGGATACACAACTCATAAGAAGGATTGTCGATCCCTAGAGGCTTCCACAAAAAGAAAAAAAGAGTCCGGTAGGATTTGCCATACGAGCACAACTTCAAGAGTCTCTCGTCATATCAATCTCTCCATTCAAGCAAGGGATACTACAAAATGTATAACTTGATATATGGCTACTCAATGGTGGTTTTGATACAAGAACATACATGTGTAGAAGGCATTTTGAGACGGTTATTTTAAGTCGTGGAAATCAACATTTGAGAGTCATCATTCTTTACAAAGAGCATTCAACTATGAAAAAATTCAATCTCTAATTTGTTTCGAAGTCTGAGGGGGAGGGGAGCTAGAATTTTGAGTTTATAGGTTCTGGATTCTAGAAAAGACAACTTACTAGATTCTGGATAGACTACGTGTACGTGTTAAGTGGATACAACAACAACATACCCAGTGTATTCCCACAAAGTGGGGCCCTGAGGAGGGTAAAGTGTACGCAATCCATACCACTACCTCAGATCAAGTAAAGAGGCTATTTCCGATAGACCCCCGGCTCAGGACAGATAACAGTATAATCAATCAAACAAACAAACAAAAAAACAAAAGCACACAACAAAAATGGGATACAAACCGCTAGATAATAAACAAAACAAGACACCCACAAGGTAATACTATAAACTATCTATTCGAAATCAAAGACATCACAGAAACACCACGAACAGAGTTATAGCTACACCCCAGTTCCAAGTAGCCACCATAACATTTTTCTTTCTAGATGCACAAAAACTAATGACATTAGAATTAGCCAGAAAATAGAACAATGACATAGTTTCTTGAATCCAAGATAAGGGAGAGAACTGCAGTACGAACCTAGTTTCTTGAATCCAAGATAAGGGAGAGAACTGCAGTACGAACCTGCAAATCATCGCGTTGCTCCTGAAGAATCTTTGCGGCACCCAAAAGCATAGCAACATGGCCGTCATGTCCACAAGAATGCATCTTGCCCGGAATTTTACTCTTGTGCTCCCATTCCACTTCCTCCTGCACCAATCAACAGCATATTGAAGGCAGAGTGCAACATGGATAATTACATGTTAAGGGGTCGTTTGGTGTGAGGTATAAGGTATAAGTAATCCCGGGATAACGAAAGATTATTTTATCCCATGTTTGGTTGGAGATATTAATTAATACCGGAATAACTTACCCACCATTTACACCATAGTGATGGGATAAATTATCCCATATGGATGGTGGGATAAGTTATCCCGGGATAACTAATCACAAGATTAATTATCCCGGGATAACTATTTTCCAACCAAACGACCCCTTAAATGTTTTACATCTGCAGTTTCCCCCTACCCCCACCCCACGGGCCACACACACAGCGAGACACAGACACTCAAAAAGAATATGAAAAATTAGCATATCATTACAAACTTCTACCACAAATTATCAATAAACACAAGAAGGTAGTACCTCCCATTAAAAGTTGCCTGCAATATGTAACATTACAAGAAGGAATCCTCAATCTCCAACAAGTTAAGGTCAGCTAAATGAATCACCGCAGACCATGTCGTTCCATTTAAGCTCATCTTGAGCCAATATAATTGCAAAATAAATAAAAGAAGTACTAACATGACTAAACCATTGACAAGAAAAGAATTGAACAACAATTATGCCTCAATTCTCAACAAGTTAGGGTTGGCTAAACCGACCATGTCCCTCCATTTAAGCTCACCTCGGGCCAATATAATTGCAAACTAGAAAATTACTAACATTACTACAACATTGACAAGAAAGGAATATTGTCCAATGTCCATCATGGTTTTCTACCCTTATTTATGTCTTAAAGATATAATCTCACTTCATCAATATTAACTGTATTTATGTGTCATCTCATCGTAATCGAGGGCTTAGTAATCTTTCAAGAACAATTAATACTAAGGATACAATGGAAAACATACTCTAAAATGACAAATAATTCCCATTTTCATCAAAGATCATTTCTAATAAGTTTACTAGTCTCAAATTCCTCAAAACCCAACTCAGGATTTTCATGTATAGTCCTCCTAATTTTCACTATCCAATCAAAAAGCTAAGGGCTTTTTGAAAGATGCAAGAAATTGGCTGAAATATTTGCCAATTTTTTTTGCCTATTTAACCCTTATTTATGTCTAAGATATAGTCTCTTTCTGATCACCATGGTGTCCGTGCCAGCTTTCACGCACCTCAATTTGATCCAGGGGATACCTACCACCTCTCACCAGCAACAAATATCAGATAACTCTATCCACCAAGGCGCTAAGACAGATAAGAGGATATAGTCTCTTTTTATTAAATGTTTACTTTATTTATGTGTCATCTCGACGTAATTGAGTGGTTTGTAGTCTTTCAAGAACAATTACTACTAAGGATATTATAGAAAACAAATAGAGTAAAGCATCTAGTACCCCTGAACTATGACCAAATTTGCTACGACACACTCTAACTTCACGAGGTCCTATTACCCCTAAACTAAATTTTAGCATATTTTTGTCATTCTTTTTAGCTGACGTGTCACCTTTGATGTGGACTCTATTTTGTGTAATAAAGATGTCAGCACAAAAGAGGGCACAAAAATATGCTAAAATTGAGTTCAGGAGGTACTAAAACCTCTGAGCAGTTAGAGTATGTCGTAGCAACTTTGACTTGGATGCTTATCTTAAACAACAACAACATACCCAGTGTATTCCCACATAGTGGGGTCTGGGGAGAGTAGAGTATACGCAGACCATACCACTAACTCCGGTGAAGTAGAGAGGTAGTTTCCGAAAGACCCCCGACTTAGAACCGATAACAGTTAAACACAAAACATAAATGCATATAAACTAGTACAGTATGCAAAATAAACTAACACCGCTAGCCACAAGATAATACTAACAACTATCTATCCGAAACCATAGACTCACTCAACACCACAAACAAGAAACTTCAGACACAAATAAAGAACGCTCCCCCAACACCACAAACAAGAAACTTCAGACACAAATAAAGAACGCTCCCCTAACCCCCTACCCTAATCCCCATCCTCCACACCTTACTATCAACGGTCATGTCCTCTCCAAAATGAAAAATAATTCGAGACAACTAATTCTAAAAATCACGATAGATAATTTGAGATAGAGGCTAAAAAAACCTGTATAGCAAGAGCATCCTTATCAGCTCTAAGTGCTACAAAAAGTGGTTTTCCAGTCCCAATATAACCAACAACAACAGTAACAGCAACAGGATACTTATAATAAATTCCCATATTATCAAGCTCATTTCTAATAAGCTTACTAGTCTTAAATTCCTCAAACCCCAACTCAGGATTTTCATGTAAAGTCCTACTAATTTTCACCATCCAATCAAAAAGTTCAGGTTTTTTTGCAAGATTCAAGAATTTGGCTGAAATATAGCCAACTCTTGTTTGACCATTACACCCTTATTTATGTCTAAGATATAGTCTCTTTTTGATAACTGTGGTGTCCGTGCCATCTTTCACGCACCTCAACTTAATCCATGGGATACCAAATACCTCTCACCAGCAACAAATATCAGATAACTCTGTCAAACAAGGCTAGGACAGATAGGAGGATATAATCTCTTTTTATTATATGTTTACTCTATTTATGTGTCATCTCGACTTAATTGAGGGGTTTGTAGGTTTTCAAGAACAATTACTAAGGATATAATAGAAAACAAATAGAGTAAAGCATCTAGTACCCCAGAACTATGACCAAATTTGGTACGACACACTCTAACTTCAC
>NC_061119.1:216371609-216403076 GCF_002878395.1 Capsicum annuum
TTGATAAAATGGGTGTTGCTAAAAATGTGAATAGAGTGTAAATGGCAAGAACCCATTTCAAGAAATCCATTGAAATGATGAAAAGTGTTGAGTTCTTGGAAAAAATATCTACTACTTTTTGCTGCTTTTACTTGCAGTTTTTGGGGAATTCAAGAATCACAATTCTAGTCATAATCATACTAAGGGTGTGTTTGGTAGTGAGGAAAAAACTAGTTCTCTAATATTTCATGTTGGGATAATACTAAGGGGTTGTTTGGTTGGGTAAGAGTTATCTCGAAATAATTAATTCAAGAATTAGCTATTTCATCATGTTTGTGAGATAACTCATTCTATCAATATAGTATAAGTGGTGAAATAAATAATTATGATACTAACTAATACCTTCAATCAAATCTGAAATAAAATAACTCTCCATTTTATTGCAAAATTATTTATCCCATATAGTTCGCATCAAACGACCCCATGCATCTATATCTTACAATTTTGTATGTGTACAAGTACACTTAAAACTTGAGAAAGTTGAATAAGTAGACACATGTATCTTATGTGACGTTTTACAAATCAATTTATGTCTTATTAGGTGGCATTCTACGTGTCTTATTACCCTTAGGGGCTATTTGGTGTGAGGTATAAGAGATAAATAGTTTTAATGTTTAGTGTGAGGTATTAGCCAGTATCGAAATTATTTATTCCATCATTTACACCATAGTGATAATCGATGGGATAAGTTATCTCATATACATTGTGGGATAACTAATCTCGAGAGTAATTAACCCAAGATAACTCTTCCCCAACCAAACAACCCCTAGGGGTGTGTTTAGTACCCTTTAACTTGACTTCATCTATATTCTCCAACTTTCGGTATGTATAAATAAACACTTAAATTTATATACAACTGAACAAGTAGACACATGTATCATGTTTGGCATCTTACATGATCAATTCATGTCTTATTATGTGATATCCTACGTGTATTATATCACATAAAGCGCGTGTCTCTACTTGTTCAGCTTTATATAAGGTTTAAGTGTTTCATTATGCATATTGAAATTTGAAAGTCATAAATGTGAGTTGAGAAAGTTAAAAAACATGTTTATGTATATTTCTTTTCCGTTTGGCATAATATATAAACAAAACTTTAACTTGACAGTAAATTATAACTATACCCTTTAACTTTGTCAGTGCATAAGTAGGCTTTTAACTATAGAAAAGTTAAAAAAAAAAACACTTCAATTTTATAACTTACATGCGCGAAACTCAATCGCTCCTATGTGGGTTAATAATCCACTCAGATGCTGCCACCTAATAAAAAAGACACATTATAACTATGATCTTTAACTTTGTCAGTGCACAAATAAGCTCTTTTAACTATGCAAAAAGTGAACTAAAAAACACTTCAATTTTATCCGTATCTATATAGTGTTTTTCTAAATTACATTTTAAGATTTTCTTTAACTTAGTTATCAAATATAAAAAAATACGTAAAAAATAAGTTGTATTTTAAGAAAATATTCTATAAAAAAATAAAATTTTATTCTTACCAAACACACCCTAAAAGAAGAAAGTTGATTTACATTATTTTCATCAATTCTCACTCTTGATGTTAGGGACATACATAAAAAAAATTGTTTAGGACTCGTTTAATACGAGGGATAAGAAATAATTAATTTTGAGATTAATTTTTAATAAAAATAACATAAATTTTAGTAGTTTGGAAAGTAATTACAGAAAATTGTGATATTTTATATAATTACTGAAAATTTCAATTTTTGGTCTATAGATATGCATAAGTAACTCCTGATACATTCGATATTTTTTTCTTTGTAACCATACATAATTAACTCCCGATATACTTTTTCATTTTTTGATCTGTTGAGATACATAATACATTCAACGAAGATACAAAATACATTTTTTCATTGTAAAGATACATAATTAGCTCCTAATATTTTTTTTCGATTTTGAATCTACCGAGATATATAATTAACTCCCCGATACATTCCAAAAAGATACATAATTAGTTAATAAATTTATAATTACTTTTTAATGCGGGAATTTATGTAATTACGATAAGTTAAAAGTGTATATTTATGTTATTTTTATCCGTGAGAACAATTCTTGGATATCAATAATGTTGTTGCATAAATGGCATAATCTGAACTAATTACAACAACAACAAACCCAGTGTATTCCCACATAGTGAGGTCTGGGGAGGGTAAGATGTACGCAGTCCATACCTCTACCTCTAAAGAAGTAGAAAGGTTGTTTCCGATAGACCCCCGGCTCGAGACACAACATACTAAACAAATTCATAGTAAATCATGGAACAAGATGACATAACATAAATATGACACCCATAAGTAATAGAAAACGGAGAAAAGTAAACAGATTCGTAATAAAGCATGAAACAAGGTATCATAACAAGAATAATTACCCCACCAAGTAATTCCCTACACTAGCGACCCAAACTGACCTTAGCCTTCTGCCCTAATTCGCGTCCTCCAGATCTTCCAATCTAGGGTCATGTCTTCAGTGAGCTGTAACTGCTCCATGTCCCGTCTAATCACCTCTCCCCAGTACTTCTTCGACCTACCTCTACCCCGCCTAAAACCATCCAAAGCTAGCCTCTCACACCTACGAACCGAGGCATCCATGCCCTTCCTCATCACGTGTCCGAACCATTTCAATCGGACTTCCCGCATCTTATTCTCCACTGGAGTCACACCTACCTTCTCCCTGATAGTCTCATTCCGAACTCTATCCCCCCTAGTCAGCTCACACATCTAACGCAACATCCGCATTTCCGTCACCTTCATTTTTTGAATGTGGGAGTTCTTAACTGGCCAAAACTCCACTCTATACAACATGGCCGAACGAACTGCCACCCTGTAGAATTTGCCTTTAAGCTTGGGCGACACCTTTTTATCACACAACACCCCCGAAGCGAGCTTCCACTTCATCCATCCCGCCCCAATACGGTGCGAGACATCCTCGTCAATCTCACAATTACCCTGAATCACGGACCCGAGATACTTGAAACTATCCCTCTTACATACCACCTGTGATTCCAACTTCACTACCACCTCATTCTCCAACCTCACGTCATTAAACTTGCATTCCAAATACTCTGTCTTGTTCTTACTCAACCTGAACCCTTTAGACTCGAGAGTTTGTCTCCACACCTCTAATTTATCATTCACCCCTCCCCCACCCCCCCACGTCTCATCAATCAAAACTACATCATCTGCAAAAAGCATACACCAAGGCACCTCTCCTTGAATACGCCGCGTCAACACATCCATCACCAAAGCAAACAAAAACGGACTAAGAGTAGATCCCTGATGCAATTCTGTCAAGACAGTGAAATGCTCTGAGTCTCCTCCCGCCGTCCTCACCTGAGTTTTAGCTCCATCATACATGTCCTTAATTGCTCTGATATATGCCACCGGGACTTCACTCACCTCCAAGCATCTCCAAAGCACCTCCCTGGGGACTTTGTCGTATGCCTTCTCCAAGTCGATAAACATCATGTGCAGGTCCTTCTTCCTTTTCCTATACTGTTCCACCAGCCTCCGTACCAGGTGAATTGCCTCCGTCGTTGAGCGGCCATGCATAAATCCAAATTGGTTCTCCGAAATAGACACTATCCGTCTCAGCCTCACCTCGACCACTCTCTCCCAAATCTTCATAGAGTGACTCAATAACTTAATACCCCTATAGTTATTGCAACTCTGAATGTCACCCTTGTTCTTATAAAGAGGGATCATAGTACTCCACCTCCAAGCCTCGGACATTTTCGCCATCTTGAAAATTTCATTAAACAATCCAGTCAACCATCTTAAACCAGCCTCGCCAGAAAACTTCCAAAAATCCACCTTAAACAATCTGAACTAATTAATGTTGTAATTTTTATAGATATGGTAAAATATTATCTCTAAGTCGGTTACATATTAAAAATGCCAACTCAGCTAATTAGCCTAAATTAACACAAATCCAAATTTTATTATTATTATTTTATGCACCCTAAACTCCTATAACAAAAAAGGTACATATGTGACAAAAAATATGTTCATACGATTATTCTTCATTTTTTTTATGTGGGTATTTTATATCATGTTAGATTTTTTTTTCTTAGTGTTATATTCATAAGAATTTGATCTTTTTAATTGTTTTTTTTGTAGGTTTAGTCACAAAATTAAAGAAGGATCAATAACAATTGAATTGTATTTGTGAAAATGTATAAGTTGCTAGGGAAATCCAAGGAGGAACCTACTATTCTTGTAGCACTTGAACAATTAAATGAGGTAATGACACTACCAAAAAAAAATTAAATTAAATTAGCTATGAAGTTCGTCGATAATCTGTCACTAAATTACTCGTAGTTAACATAATTTTTTGATCATATGTTGCTTCGATTTACCGTTTAGCTATAGAATTTGTCCATTGTTAAATTGTTCGTAGTCAACATAATTTTTTTATCGTATGTTGCTTTAATTTACTGTTTAGCTATAGAATTTGTCCATTGTTAAATTCCCCGTAGTTAACATAACTATTTAATTGTATGTTGCTTTAATTTACTGTTAACATAACTTTTTAATCGAATGTTGCTTTAATTTACTGTTTAGCTATAGAATTTGTCCATTGTTAAATTGCCCGTAGTTAACATAACTTTTTGATCGTATGTTGCTTCAATTTCCCGTTTAGCTATAGAATTTGTCCATTGTTAAATTGCGCGTAGTTAACATAATTTTTTGATCATATGTTATTTTATTGTTTATCTATAGAATTTGTGCGTTGTTAAATTGCTCATAGTTAACATAACTTTTTGATCGTATGTTGCTTTAACTTACTATTTAGCTATAGAATTTGTCTATTGTTAAATTGCCCGTGGTTAACATAATTTTTTGATCATATGTTGTTTTATTGTTTAGCTATAGAATTTGTGCGTTGTTAAATTGCTCGTAGTTAACATAACTTTTTGATAGTATGCTGCTTTAATTTGTTGTTTAGCTATAGAATTTGTCCATTGTTAAATTGCTCGTAGTTAAGATAACTTTTTGATCGTATGTTGCTTTAACTTACTGTTTAGCTATAGAATTTGTCCATGTTAAATTGCTCGTAGTTAACATAACTTTTTGATCGTATGTTGTTTTATTGCTTAGCTATAGAAGTTGTCCATCGCTAAATTGCCCGTAATTAACATAACATTTTGATCATCATATGTTGTTTTATCGTTTAGCTATAGAATTTGTTCATTGTTAAATTGCTCGTAGTTAATATAGCTTTTTGATCATATGTTAATTTAATTTATTGTTTAGCTATAGAATTTGTTCGTCGCTAATTCCTAATAGTGAGATTTGATTGTGCCATGTTGGATATTCATATGCAAGTTTAGTCATTTTTAATGAGTTATGATATAATAGTTGCTATTGAATAAAATCTTTTGTTTGGTTTGGTTTATTTCTAAGTATTTATTTTATTATATGGTTAGTGAAGAATTTTGACTTTGATATTACTTGTGGATTTTGGATTGAAAGTGCAATTTTGATTGGGGAAGTAGCATATGCTTGTGGAATTAGTCGAGGTGTGCACAAACATGCCTGAATGTCTCGATTGTAAAACAAAATAAGGGATTGATATATTATGTGAACTTTGAGTTTTTTTTTTTTTTTTTTTTTTTTTCTGATAACCGTGGTGTTCGGGTCAACTTGCGCGCACCTCGACGAATTCCACGGGATATCTGCCACCTTTCACCAGCAATAGGTACCCGTTAACTCTGTCCACCAAGGCTATAATCTAGAACAGTTAACTTAGAGTTAGAAACTTGTTGAAGTGTGTTCGTTTTAGTTTTCAATTCTTTGTTATGGTGGTGTTTGAATCAGTTTACACACACGTTGGACTATTCCACCGAGTACTTGCTACCTCCCATCAGCACGGGTTCTTGGTAACTCCATACATGAAAGTTTAGATAGATAGAATAATATCGCGTCTATTGTTTCTAAGATGAAACGCGTTGAAGTGGTTCTGAGCTAACAATGTTAGTTGTTTTTGCTTGGACCAAGAAGAAAGGAAAGGGGGTTTGTCCGTGCTCCTTCCGTCCCATTTTAAGTGACAGTAATTGATAACCGTGGTGTCTGGGTCAGTTTGCGTACACCTCGACTAATTCCACATATACCCGCCACCTCCCACCAGCAACAAGTACCAGATATATATGTTCACCAAGGCTAGAACAGTGAACTTTGAGTTAGAAACTTGTTAAAAGTGTGTTGAAACTTGTTGATGTGTGTTCTTTTTAGTTTTTAATTCTTTATTATGGTGGTGTTTGAATCAGTTTACGCACAAGTTGGACTATTCCACCGAGTACGTGCTACCTCCAACCAGCACAGGTTCTAGGTAACTCTATCCACCAAAATTTAGATAGATAGAATAAAATCGCGTCTATTGTTTCTAAGATGAAACGCGTTGAAGTGGTTATGATCTAACAATGTTAAGTTGTTTTTTCTTGGACCAAGAAGAAAGGAAAGGGGGTTTGTCCGTGCTCCTTCCGTCCCATTTTCGTGTACAATTGGAACTTAAAAACGCGACTGGAATAGGTCCTACTCGCGGTCCATATAGGTTTAATGGAGAAAACATATCGTCGAAATATAGAATTTTATAGTTCAGATGCATTTGATTTTCATGAAAGTTGTTATACTTTTAGAAGTAGAACTATGTCAATATGTTGGAATATCAAAGATAGAATCTTGCATATACCTTTGTTCTCTCTTGCTAAATCCCTTTTGTTTTCACAATTTCGACTTTATTTACTGTCTTTTCGTCTTGAGTCGGGGGGTCTATAGGAAGCCTCTCTACTTCTTTGGAGGTGGTGGTATGAACTGCGTACATTTTACCCTCTCCGGACCCCACTAGGCGAGAATACATTGGGTTTGTTGTTGTTGTGTTGCTAAATCACAATCATTATTTTTTGGATAACCGTGGTGTCCGGGCTAGATTGCGCGCACCTCGATCAATTCCATGAGATACCTTCTACCTTCCACCAGCCACAATTACTAGGTAACTCTATCCATCAAGGGTAGGACAGATAAATCGCAATCATGTTGTAACAGTTTTGGAGATGATTCTTTGTTCGATTCTTAACTTTATTTCATGTACATTCTTCTGGCTTTGTTTGAAGTTGGTGATATAGTTACGTGCTTCGTTCCTGCTAAATCGCAATCTTGTTGTTTCCGTTAAGCCGATAGATTCAAGATTTCTCGTTTGATTCTGTTTTTGCTCTCGAGTTCATCGTATGTATGTTGGCGAAAGTGAGATTAGATAACACAATGCAAAATGCTTGCTTGTTTAGGCAAATCGAAAAACTAGTGTTGTACTAACATTTTTGTGTCATCGGCTATTTGTGCTATCCAGTTTCCTCCTCGTCTTTGTATGTTCTGACATGGATGTTTTGTTTATTCTAAAACGATGCACGTATTTGAAGTTTTTGTTCTTTTTAACGATTGTCTAGAAATTAGAGGAGCTCGAGAAGAAGGAGAAGGTACTCCTGAAGAAGGTTTCCGAGGAGGTTGAAAAGGCCAAAGAGTTTACAAGAGCTAAGAACAAGAGAGGTATCGATGAATTGTTTGCTTGCTTTGTAAAATTTTCCAAGTTTCTGACATATTCGTGGTTATGAAGCGCGAATTACTTAACTGCTTACCGTATATTTTATACTGGTTTTTTTACATTACTCAGCAGTGACGGAACCTTGGAGATATAAGGGGATTCTAAATCTTCTGTAGATATATAAAAAGTAATTTTGACCTTGTGTATACAGTGTAACGTAAGCATCTCCACCCCTGCGTATGAGCTTTTACAAATGGCTTTCTATTCGGTGACAAGTTATTATACTCCGAATTCTAGGCCTTCTATGTTATAAGGAATCATACGAATGAAAACTTTCATGACGTTGTGTGAACTAATAGGAAGTTCTATATACGTCAAGGAACCATCGATGTATATAGCGATTTTAGTACTCAGTATAAGCATTCTGGATTTGTTATCTATTGAGAATTTCTCGCCTTCTCTCGAACTAAGGTGAAATACTAATTATCGTTCTTTTCTTGTAGCGGCTATTCAATGTTTGAAGAGGAAGAAGTTGTATGAACAGCAAATTGAGAAGTATGGGGGGTTTCCAGCTTCGCATTCACGATCAGGTTTCTTGTTTATTAGTGACCTTCTCGTGTGGTGCTACGTGAAATTATGTGTCGTGCATCAAATTACATGTCGAATTTTCAAATGTGTAGATGATAACGCTGGAAGGTGCGAAAGCTACAACTGAAACTATTGCAGCTTTGAAAACTACAGCAGCTGCAATGAAAGGAATGCATAAAGCAATGGAAGTGACAAACTGATGATCATTTCAATCGTTGTGAGTGATCCGGTTACTCGGAGAATAGCTTTTGTTTGTATGTTTCCTTGACGTGATTAAGGTTGTTAGGTGTGACCTAGTGTTCAATGAAGTAGAACCACAAAGTTTCAGGTTCAAATTCCATCTTGACGCAAAAATCACTAGGTGATTTATTCGACTTGTCCTAGTCTGGGTAGACAAAGTGACCTGATACCTAGTGCTGGTGGGAAGTAATACGTACCCCGTAGAAATAGTTGAAGTGCAGGCAAACTGACAATCATTTCCTCTTTGTGAGTGATCCGGTTACTCGGTGAATAGTTTTTGTTTGTACGGTTCCTTGACGTGATTGAGGCTGTTAGGTGCGGGCGTGTGGCCTAGTGTTCAATGAAGTACAACCACGTGGTTTCGGGTTCAAATTCCATCTTGAAGCAAAAATCACTAGGTGATTTATTCTACTTGTCTGAGTCTGAGTCTGGGTAGACAGAGTGACCTGATACCTAGTGTTGGTGGGAAGTAACAGGTACCTCATAGAAATAGTCGAAGTGTGGGCAAACTGGCCCACACGCCACGACTATCAAAAATGCAAATCTTTTGCTCTACTTTTATATTACATGAAGTTTTATCTTCTTTGTTTTACGAATATAAGTGACAAACTGACAATTATTTCCTCTTTGTGAGTGATCCAGTTACTCGGAGAATAGCTTTTGTCTGTACGGTTCCTTGACGCGATTAAGCATGTTAGGTGTGGCCTAGTGTTCAATGAAGTAGAACCACGAGGTTTCAAGTTCAAATTCCATCTCCAGGCAAAATCACTAGGTGATTTGTTCTATTTGTCTGAGTCTGGGTAGACAAAGTGACCTGATACCTAGTGCTGGTGGGAGGTAACACGTACCGCGTAGAAATAGTCGAAGTGTAGGCAAACTGACAATCATTTCCTCTTTGTGAGTGATCCGGTTACTCAGAGAATAGCTTTTGTTTGTACGGTTCCTTGACGCAATTAAGGTTGTTAGGTGTGGCCTAGTGTTCAATGAAGTAGAACCTCGAGGTTTCAGGTTTAAATTCCATCTTGAGGTAAAGTCACTAGGTGATTTCTTCTATTTGTCCAAGTTCGGGTAGCCAGAGTGACCTGATACCTGTGCTGGTGGGAAGTAACAGGTACTACGTAGAAATAGTTGAGGTGTGGGCAAACTGACCCGTACACCACGACTGTTAGAGATCTCGGCACTTCTCAACTCTTCTCCGAATGGTTGTCGCAGTAGCTCAAGACCTCTTTGCTATGCTGTTTTATCTGTATTTTTCTGTCCAAAACCAAGTCAAATGCCGAAATGCAAATCTTTTGCGTTACTTTTATATGTGTATTCCCACATAGTGGGGTTTGAAGAAGTAGAGAGGTTGTTTCCGATTGACCCCCGTCTCAGGACAAAAAGACAGTCAACAAAGTCATAATAAAATATGAAACAAGATGAAATAACAGAAATAAGACATTCATAGAGTAGTATTAGTTGTTGCCATCAAGAATGACATCAAATAACGCTTGGAGTACTTGGTAAAGTTGTTGCCATGTAACCAGGAGGTCACGGGTTCAACCCTTGGAAACAGCCTCTGGCAGAAATACAAGGTAAGGCTGCGTAAGATACACCCTTGTGGTGGGGCCCTTCCTCGGATACCGCGCATAACAATAGCTTTAGTGCACCGGGCTGCCCTTTTTTATAGAGTAGTATTAGTACACTATCTAACCGATAGCACACACCTCACCAGACCTCCTAACTAGAAACTCCAACCTATGTGCAACGCCCTAGGATTACTAGCAAGGCTAGACCAAAGCACTCCTATCTACTGGCTACACTCACGCATACGCACTAGCCCTCTAATATATGTTTTACGAATGTTATAACTCCAAATTCTTTGATAGCGGAACAGTTTAATGTGATTTTGTTGAGGTTCTTCTGCTTATTTTCCTCTCTGTTGTGAATTCTGTCAAATTTCTTGTTCGTGATACATCTTATTTTACAGGAAAATCGATGACGTAGACAAGATGATGGACGAAATAAACGAACAAAATGAAATCATTATACAAATACAGGATGCTTTGGCTACTCCAATTGGTTCAGCAGCTAACTTTGATGAGGTTCCTAGTCTATCTCTTATTATGATCTCTATTTGCTATGCTGCTTGAATGACACCGTATGCGTGTTGGATCTCCCCAAACGTAGTGTAGTTTTGGAGGATCAGACTCACATCGACAACAGTTTTAAAGTGTCCGAACAACATAGTCTATTTGTATTCTTTGGTGGACTTGTGATATGGCAAATCCAACCAATTTTTCTTAGTAACCTACTAACTCGACCAAGTTTAAACGTGTTGGGTTATGACTGTTTGTTGACTTGACTTAGTTGATTGAATTCGAAGTAACCCATCAAACTATTAGGTCGAAATGGGAAATAGAGAAAAAAAGTAGAAGTTGGATGATTATGTCGTTGAAAAATAGCCATTCACATGAAATTTTAGTTTCAATTCATTTGTGGAATTTGTAGCTCACAATGGCTATTTTTTAAGTTATAAAGTGGTGGTCATTGGCATTATTTCATCATTTGAACCGTTTTGACTTGTATGAGCCGAGGGTCTTTTGAAAACCACCTCTCTACCTCCACGAGGCAGTGGTAAGGTATGCGTACACTGTACTCTCCTCGGATGTGTTGTTGTTGTACCGTTATGACTTGCATGAGTCGATAGTCTTTCAAAACCAATTTCTCTACCTCCACGAGGCGGTGCTAAGGTATGTGTACGCTATACTCTCCCCAGACCCCACTAGTGGAATTTCACTAGGTATGTTGTTGTTTTACCGTTATAACTTGCATGAGCCGATAGTCTTTCAGAAACAAACTCTCTGCCTCCACAAGGCACTGGTAAGGTATGTGTACACTATACTCTCCTCAGACCCCACTTGCGGAATTTCACTATGTATGTTGTTGTACCGTTTTGACTTGGTCAAATGAGATTCAACCCGCTCCTTTGCCACTTCTAATTCTATTTTATCGTGTTATACGGGTAGGATGAACTGGAAGCCGAACTCGAAGAGTTGGAGAGTGCGGAATTGGAAGAGGAGTTGCTTCAACCAGCAACTACAGCCTCTGCTGCCGCAATCCATGCGGCAGCAGAAAAACAACCTACTCGCCCTATTCGCGCTGCTGAAGAAGACGAACTTGCTGCTTTACAAGCAGAGATGGCTCTTTAAACTTAAATTGTTGCTTTCACATATCTTTTGATATCTGTATGACTCATTGTGTAACATAGATTTGTTGCAGTATATGGGATATTTTCATGAACTTAGTGGTCCATTCTCATAAAAATGTTTTATCTTCACTCAATTTTTCTTCTATTCTTGTTTACTGATGTTGTTTTGGTAATGCATCATCGTGCCAGGGGGTCTATCAGAAACAACATCTCTATCTCAGGAATGTAGGGGTAAGGTCTGCGTACATTTATCATCCCTAGACTTAGTTATGGAATTACATAGGGTATGTTGTTGTTTTGTTTAGTGATGTTGTTTTGATGATGCATTGTTGTACCGAAGGCTTACCAAAAATAACATCTCTATCTCACAAAGGCAGAGGTAAGGTCTGCATACATCCTATCATCCCCAGACTCGACTTATGGAATTACACTAGGCGTGTTGTTGTTTTGTTTAGTGATGTTGTTTTGATAATGCATTGTTGTACTGAAGGTCTACTGAAAACAACATATTTATCTCATGAAGGTAGGGATAAGGTCTGCGTACATACAATCATCTTCAGACTCCACTTATGGAATTACGTTGGATATGTTGTTGTTTTGTTTAGTGATGTTTTAGCTGAGAGGATATTTATGAGATGCCATATTTGTTTCCACAATGTGTTAGCATGGCTCTTACCCAAGGTTGACAACGCACAAATCGAGAAATGGTCCAAAAAAAACTAGTGATGTAAATTGAGATTTCAATGAACATTATCATTTTGTGGTCCATGCTCACGGAGATTTTATAGGAAACAACCTCTGACCTACAAACGTAAGAGTAAGGTTTGTTTACACGTTATCATCCCTAGACACCATTTGTGGGAGGGATTGAACTGAATATGTTGTTTTATTTTGTGATATTTTGTTAATGAGTCGTTGTGCCGAGGGTCTACGGGGAACTCTACCCTATAAAAGTAGGCGTACATTCTACCGTCGCTAGACTCAATTTGTGGGCTTACATTGAATATATTATTGTTGTTTTGTTTAGTGATATTGTTTTGATAATGTTTCGTTGCCGAGGGTCTACAAGCGCTCTACCCCACAAAACTAGGTGTACATCCTACCCTCGTCAGACTCGATTTGTGGGCTTACATTGAGTATATTATTGTTGTTTTGATAATATGTCGTTGCCGAGGGTCTACGGGCACTCTACCCTACAAAAGTGGGGGTACATCCTACCCTCGTCAGACTCGATTTGTGGGCTTACATTGAGTATATTATCGTTGTTTTGTTTAGTGACATTGTATTGATAATGTGTAGTTATCGAGGGCCTACGGGCACTCTACCCCACAAAGTAGGTGTACATCCTACCCTCGTCAGACTCGATTTATGGGCTTACATTGAGTATATTATTGTTGTTTTGTTCAGTGATATTGTTTTGATAACGTGTCCTTACCGAGGGTCTATAAGGAACTCTACTCCACAAAAGTAGGCATACATTCTACCTTCGCTAGACTCGATTTGTGGGCTTACATTGAGTATATTATTTTGATAATATGTCGTTGCCGAGGGTCTACGAGCACTTTACCCTGCAAAAGTGGAGGTACATCCTACCCTCGCCAGACTAGATTTATGGGCTTACATTGAGTATATTATTGTTGTTTTGTTTAGTGACATTGTATTGATAATGTGTCGTTATCGAGGGTCTAAGGGCACTCTACCCCACAAAGTAGGCGTACATCCTACCCTTGTCAAACTCGATTTGTGGGCTTACATTGAGTATATTATCGTTGTTTTGTTTAGTGATATTGTATTGATAATGTGTCGTTATCGAGGATCTACAGGCACTCTACCCCACAAAGTAGGCATACATCCAACCCCTCGCCAACCTCGATTTGTGAGCTTACATTGAGTAAATTATTATTGTTGTTTGTGTTTTATTAAGTGATGTTGTTTCAATTGAGGAGGATATTTATTATATGCCATATTTTCTTCCACAATTTGTTGGCATGACAATGCACAAATTTAGAAATGGTCCAAAATATCTGGTGAATTACTGAAGAGTAGTTTTCATCTGTTTGTCCATTTTGCATTTTTTTTTTGTCCATATTTCACATTTATTATGAAATTTATGAAAATTGATCCACTTGATCAAATTTCTTATTTTAGACAAGTAAATTCTGTCTAATTCACTAATTCGTGGAAAGATACTGAATTTTTTTATCATAATTTTCTGTTTGAATATTGCAGACTCAATTGACACACTTTTATCGAAAAATTACATTATGTATTTATGTAAATAAGTAAAAGAAAAAATTGTGTATATTAATATTGAATCATATTAGATGTTTTATATCTTCGCTTCTTTCTATTTTAAATTCCCCTAATAAAGATCTCGATTCATCCTATTTTTGGAGAAAAACATAAGGCAGGAAATGGTATAAAAATAAATTAAAAAATATAAAGGATTATAAAGAATGTCTACAATTTAATCATTGAATGGAAGAAATAGAGGATTTCAACCTCCAAAAAGAATACAAAGAAATAATTCTTAAAACATGATTAATTCATTGCCTACAATTTAAAAAAAAAAAAAAAAATCACAACCAGAATAATTTTTAAAAAAAAAATAGAAAGAAAAACTGCAACGGATGCTGTACATATTGCTTAGTGAATCATGTAAGTAATTGCCAAAGCAACCAACATTAGCACATAAGCTATACCTTGATCAATTGCAACTCCTGCAAAAATCAAATCAATAATAAACCACATTAATATTTACACCAACACACTTTTTTAAAACACACAAAAAATATAAAATAATAAATTTCATTAAAAAAAAAAAAAAAAGGCAAAAATGTTCCCATATAATAATGTATATCAAGAGGTAGAGTGGGATGGTTGAAATTACGGCATTCTTAATATGAAGTTTCTAGTGACAGTTCGATGCATTAAAGTTTTTGCTATGTACGGATTCAAGGAAGCATCTAATACAAGGGTCTATTGTCTACCTTTGAAAGAGCATTGTATATGCAATTGTTGGCTAGTTAACTTTGATATCAGACACAAAAAGGCAGTTTGGTGCATTAAATTTTTTGCTATATTCCGTGTCCAAGGAAGCATCGGATCACAAGGGTCTATTGTCCACCCAGAGGTGGACCTACGTATAGAGTAAGGGGTGCACGTGCACCCGCTAGCCTCAAGAAAAACTCTGTATATATAGGTTGTATATCTGTATATATACCAGTGAATTTAACTAAATATATGTTGTGCACCCTCAAAGACAACTGATTGTGTTGGTACAGTGGTTGAACTTGTAACATTACAATTTGCTGCAACATTACTGTTGCTCTCTCCCCCAGACAACATTGACGCACACATTATTTATGTATTTTAAATTTTATTCTAAAAATACAAGCTCTCCTCTAATTTCAAATGGTAAATTCTCCCTATCTTATACTATTTAATGTTTATTTTACTTTTATTTTTTAATCATTGATTTATTTTCTATTTAAAAATTAGCAATTTAAAGTTTGAAATAGGCTTAAATGCAACGTTTTCTCGTAGCAACCATCGTCGTAGCAACGTTTTCTCATAGCAACCATTAGCAATTTAAAGTTTGAAATAGGCTTAAAAGTGCATCGAATTCAAGTAGGGTGAATAATACTCTTTTGTCGTATTAAATCAAATTAATGATATTTAATAATATTAAGTTTTCAAAGAACTATACGTCGAACTTTGGCACTATCAATTATTATGTTTAAATATAAAGGTGCACCCGTCAAACTCAAATCCTGAATTCGCCTCTGTGTCCACAGCTGAAAGAGCATGTTTCCGCAACTTGAACCAATTACCTCATAGTCAAATGAAAATGAAAACAATTGTATAGACAATGTACATCACAAAAATGTCTTGGACTCTTACTATATATGAACTTAAATAAGTGGTAAACTATATGCTTATTAATCCTAGATCTATTTCTCAAATCAGGAATTGCTCATTCACACATTATCAAATCTCAAATGCACAAAGGGTGTGTGGCCTAGTGGTTCGATCAAGTGAATTGAACACCATGAGGTTTCAAATCGTGTTGCTGGTGGAAGGTGACAAGTATCATATGAAATTTGTCGGGAAGCGCACAAGCTGTTTACTAAAAAAAATCTTATTAAAAAACTTGTGTGGGGAGTGGGGGTGGGGGTGGGGGTGGGGGGTGAAGAGAGAACTAACCATCACTTGTAGGGGCAGGAGCAGGTTCAGGCACTTGAGCATTGATAGAAGGAACAACCAATGCCATAACCAAACCAAATATAGCCATTAAACATAGTCTCAACACCTCCATTTTTTTTTTTCTTCTTCTTTCTTGAAACCTTTTTTTTTTTCTATCTATAAAAATGCCTAAGCTCTATAATGTTTGTTACTACTTACTCCAAAGAAATAATGGGGTTTATAAATAGGAAGGGAGAGTCTTAAATTCCTATTTGCCTTTTTCTTTTCTTTTTTTGGAGAAAATTTGATTGTAAAGGATCTCCACTCAGTATCCACTCTGTCAAATTAGATTTATTCTCAATTTGGAGATACTCGACAATTAAAAAATAATAATCAGCCTGTTTTTTTAGCCGTTAATAAAGGGACAGTTGTAAGGTTGAGATTCACTGCACGTTATGAAACAGGTAGTATTGAGTTGTACTGTGCTCCCTCCATTTTAATTTACTTGTCTAATTTTAATTTTAATTTAATACAAAATTTAAAAAGGTAAAGAAAATCTTTAAATCTTAATATTGATATGTAGAATGTACCATTAAACCTTATTGTTGATATGTATCAAAATATTTTTTAATATTAAGGTTATAAATATATTATGTGAAACAATAAAATTAATGAACTGCTAGAAAAAAAAAAAAGACATTCCTTTTCAAATGAATAAAAGAGAAATAAATAATGTTGTGGACCACTTCCAACTAATGAAAATTCCTTCCCCACATGCTAACATGAAAAACATGATTGCTTGCCCGTATATTCTTTCGTTAAGTTTTCAAAATTTTAAATAGAGTTGGTCGTTGCTTTTTTGACGTTTATCGAGCTAACAAATAATATAACCGTTGTTTTTGCTTTGGTCATAGTTAATTGGGCACAATTATTTGCACTTTAATTCAATGGTTGTCATTAATATATATTTATATCGATAATTATTGTGTCCGAACTAGTTTTCATATATCTCTACTAATTTGATAAGATATTTGTCAATTACAAAACAATAAGTACCAAGTGAATCTGTCCACGAACACTACAAAATTGTCACTAGTTTCAGCCTCCAAATAGACGAAGCTTCTTTAACATGACAAAAGTATACTTTGGTTCAATGATGAAATGATATCCATCTAGTCAATGCTAATTCAAATTAATAAATTCCCAACACTAGATGGTTAAACCAAAAAGACAATAGGAAATTAGAACTCAATTACAAGTCAAGATATCATTAGCCAATTAATTAGAGGTGACAAAACATGCAGCTGGATGCTAAATGAACATGCGTTTAGAATCTACTTGTTTACGTTATCACCATTTACAATTCAATTTCTCTATTATTTTCCTTTCTACTTCCAGAAAAAAAATAGGTCTAGCTCAATGACAAGGATTATATTCTGTGCCATATGTTTCTCTGTAGTCAATGTACAGCTTATATGTCAAACTTTCAACACAATTATTTGCTTCAATCAATATCAAACTTTCAACACAATTATTTGCTTCAATCAGAATAACAGTCACACATGATATAATGGTAAGAAAGTCCTGTTTTTACATCTATGACTAGATAAAACAGTCAGACCTTTCACAGCAAGGGCTAAATATTTTCTTCCCTTCAGCATCCACAAGCAATAACAACAATATACCTAATATAATACCACAAGTGGGGTCTGGGAGAATAGTGTGTACAAACCTTACCATTGTCTAGTGCAGCAGAGAGGTTGTTTCCAATAGAGCATTGGTTCAACTAAAAACATCACCAAGCAGCTTAAAAAAGGCAAACAACGAGAGAAGAAGCCAATACAATGCTATATGGTGGCAAATTAAAACATTGTAAAGTCGATCCAGGTGCAATGCTAATCAATATTATGGCTATTAAGATGCCCAGACTACATACACAGATGGGCACTATCTAAACGATATCAGTGTGCATCAGGATTTTGACAATGTTTTTAAGATCATTCATATTTTTAAAGCAAGAACCAAACAGCTAGACCTCTGGAAAGAACAAACGTAGTTAAAGGTGAAAGAACATAAGGAAAGCATATGTCAAACTGGTTTTCCGCCAATTAAAGTTCACCCTCGGTAACTGCAAGAGGAACCACTGCCGGCAACTCTAGGTAGTCAAAGTCATCTGTTATTCCGACCTGCCATAAGACGAGAAAAACACTAATTCAATAACGTAGTTGCTAATAAACTGTGTATCTGCACTTATAGTTTGCTTCTTTCAACGATTCATTATTCGTCTTTACCTCAGTCTGTAACACAGCCCCTTCAACTTTGCAAATATGCTCTTGCCTTAGAACAACAAACCGAACCCTTTTAAACTGAAACTAGTTATTCCACTGGAGAAAGGCGATATTGGGTATAATCAAGTTCAAAAGCTCTCAACAAGAAACGGCGAAAAACCAAGAGAAAATAGAGATGATTAGAGGAGGCTAGGACAGGTGTATGGGTCACAAGGGCTTGTGGGAGGGATTGGATAGAAACCATTGAAGGCTAAATGGTCAATGTAAAACTTTCTAGGGGAAAACCCCTTTTTACAAGTACAAGAAGTTGATCTAATTCTGCTTTGATTTTTTTTTTCAAAATGCCTAATGGTGTTACATTAGTCAATAGGGTGGAAGGGCATATGATGTATTTTAAAGTCAAGAGGCATAATGGCCGCAGAGTCTCTATGAAATATGGCAAAGTCTCTTTAACTCTCTAAACATCTTATGATAGATCCAAGTGGTGTGTGATCTAGCAGCAGTTCACAATCCTATACAAACAAACTCAAGGCTCTTTATGATGGATTTTGCTTCTTACCTCATTGTATAGGTGATCAAGTTGCTCTTTTGCTTGGGGAAAGTTATTGGAACACCATTGTCTCAATGTGAAGATGTTATCTGTACAGAAAATGCACATGATCGTTAATAGAGAGAGCAATGAGGGAAGCATACAAGGTAATGACTGGATAATGCAGGAACAGCCAAACCCGTCCATCTATTAGCTGCTGAATGGGCAACTTCAATTGCCTTCTCTGCCAAAAAAGAACATCCCAAGTCAGGAAACATCACATTCAGGTAAAGAGAAGCATATTGGCGCATACAAATTGACAGCTGAATAATTAAAAATATTATCTGGTAAATACTATTGGAGCCTAAAAGGTATGCTTAGAGTTCCTTACTCATTGCTTCAATAGTAGCAGGATCATTATCTGCATACTGTGCCAGCTCTTCCTGAATAAGAAAATCTCACCTCAGTTTTTTTTTTTTTAAGAATAAAAATGCTAACTCGTAGTTATCTAAATATCATATTAATTTCGTAAGCTCCAAAACATCACAAGGCACGCCTCAACCTTAAGTTCCTTATGTTTCTGTTCAATAGCTTTCAGCTCATTCAAGGCCTCTTCTCGTGCATCCTAATAAAGCCACAAAAGTGAAAATTAGATAACAGTTTGTAAGTTAAACTAATCCATAAAAAAATGTCATGATTATCCCAGAGGACCATCTAGAACTTGGTGTACTTACAGATTGTTCACGTCCCTTTTTCAAAGCATTGCATTGTTCAACAAGTTCAGTGTGCCGCTTTTTATTGGTCTGGAGATCAGTCTCAAGCTTTCTAGATACAGTTCTCAGCTGTTGAATGAACATCATGTATGAAGCAGCTTAAAATAAAGATGACGAATTTGCAAAGATTAATCCAAACACTTACCTGGTTCCCAGCACAGCTAGGCAGACTCCAAAAGTACACCTGGAATTGTACAAGTACTCGAGATTGATTTAAAAAAATCAACAACTTTGAGACATCAAACTTGTGGAGGGGAGACGGATGATGCTCTTATAGCACATAAAATTTAGATGATCAACTTTATGCTTAGCAGCAGAGTATTAAAACATGATGCTGTTATAGCACAATCCAGATATTACTCACCGAAGTCCCTATCTTGTCTTTAAACACAAGATCATCATCCACCAATGATTGGATAACGTCTTTCACTGACTGGCTGATAACACCTTTCTTGGGACCCGACTTTTCAAGTTCCTTAAGCTGAAACAACAAGGAATTGAAAAATGAAATATTAATTAGATCACAATGCAGGAACAGTTATACTGTAAACGAATAAAATGTGATTTGTCCTCCAGTAGTAATTGAAAGAGATACAGAAAGAACAGTCACACAACAGATACAGAAAGAAGAGGCAGTACGATGCTAAATTACTCCAGATGTGGCAGATTTCATGATAGAATCGGTTTCAAAGAAAATCAGTCGCTAAAACTGGGTAGAAGAAAGAAGTAAAACTTAGGAATTAGTTCATTCTCACACCTGATGCATCTGTGTGACATGCACCAATACAAAACCCACTAGCTGAATTAAATGGCATTGATCTCCATTGTTATTCAGCATAATTACATAGCAGAAATCAAAGAGCTCCAGTGTACTTACAAGGCACTAGTATACTTACAAGGAAGAAATCTTGTGAATCATAAAAGATCTGCAGCATTTTCTCTCGTTTCTCTTCCAATGAAAGACCTCTTTTCTTCGACTGTGTCACAAAAAGCAGGAGTTGGATACTGAATAACAGAAAACGCATATGCATCTATCCTGCATACTTCAATCAAAGTTGGAGGTATAGAATTTAAAGTTCAAAGTTTACTTCAATCAAAGTGAAAGCGCATTAACGAATTTGTCTAGCCAAATACAGGATAGTTACTCAACGTGGGACAATCTTTTCCCCTTTCAGTTAACAACTTGCATAAAAATTTGAACAATGAATAAAATAGAAAACAATCCACACAGCCACCTAACTAATTACAATCCAGAACACCAGCAGCATGAGACAGATACTAATTATAAGACTAAGCCTCATCTTATATGAATCAGACAACAAAGGGAACAAACTAATTGAGGCTGCAAAAGCACTTCCTACACTGAATCTAATGCATGAAAATACTTAACTCTCTGTATGTGTACTAATACAAACGCATATGTGTATTCAAAGTTGATGTTAGACTGTGTACTTTAATCCCAGCCCAAAAGAAACTTCACTAAAAAATACATCAATTAGTGAAAAATTTTCCCCAAAAGAACTGAAAATGATTAGAATGTAACTGGTAAATTTCATTTCAGGATTTCAATACCATGGAAATCAGATCCAGCTGCCTATTTACAGTAGTGCAAAGCCGCAAACACACACAGATCAGTGAGAATAGATAAAATAGAAAACAATCCACACAGCCACCTAACTAATTACAATCCAGAACACCAGCAGCATGAGACAGATACTAATTATAAGACTAAGCCTCATCTTATATGAATCAGACAACAAAGGGAACAAACTAATTGAGGCTGCAAAAGCACTTCCTACACTGAATCTAATGCATGAAAATACTTAACTCTCTGTATGTGTACTAATACAAACGCATATGTGTATTCAAAGTTGATGTTAGACTGTGTACTTTAATCCCAGCCCAAAAGAAACTTCACTAAAAAATACATCAATTAGTGAAAAATTTTCCCCAAAAGAACTGAAAATGATTAGAATGTAACTGGTAAATTTCATTTCAGGATTTCAATACCATGGAAATCAGATCCAGCTGCCTATTTACAGTAGTGCAAAGCCGCAAACACACACAGATCAGTGAGAATAGATAAAATAGAAAACAATCCACACAGCCACCTAACTATTTAAAACACCAGCAGCGCGAGACAGATACTGAATTATAAGACTAAAGCCTCATCTTATATAAATCAGAAAACAAAGAGAGAAGAATAATTGAGGCTAAAAAATCACTTCCTACACTGAATTTAATGCGTGAAAATACGTAACTCTGAGTCATTGTACAGATGCAAACACATAAGTCTATTTAGAAATGATGTTAAACTATTATACCTAAATCAAGCCGGAAAAGAAAATTATCTAAAGAATATGGCTATTACTGATATAGTTCATACAAAGTATCAGAAAATTTAGTAATGGATCCGGTGAACTTCATTACAGAATTTCAACATCGTGAAAATTCAATCCAGCAACATATTTACACCCTTGAAAAGCCACAAACGCACACAAATTGATAAACTAAAATTGCATATTAGATCCACCTAACGTATTTACACTCATGCCAAGCAGCAAAATGCACACAAGTGGATGAACGCAAATTGCAAACCTGATACAGCAATGTATTTACATTCCTGCAATGTAAGAATCATACACAGACCGATGGACACAAATTCATACGCTAATAAAACAGCTATTACCAAAAAAGTTCATAATCCGTAAACACACACCGATCGATGAACACAAATTGCAAATTAGATACAGCGACGTATTTGCACTCGTGCAAAGCAAAAAAAACACATAGATCAATGAACCCAAAATTGATAAATTAGGATTTATAGAGAGCGTAGAAATGCTTACCATATCGAATTAGCGATAATCAGCATGTTAAACTGCTATTTTTACCTAAATCAAGCGGGTAAACTTCATTTCCGGATTTCGAAACCGTAATAGCAACATATTTAGACTCATGAAAAGCCACAAAGGCACAAATATCGATGAACTCAAATTGCGAATTAGATACAGCAACCTGTTTACAACACTCGTGCAAAGCAGCAAAAACACACAGACTATGGTGAAAATAGATCCAGCAACATATTTACACTCGTGAAAAGCCGCAAAGGCACACAAATCGATGAACGCAAATTGCAAATTAGATACAGCGACGTATTTAGAGTCATACAAAACCGCAAACACACAGAGATCGATGAACGCAAAATTGATAAGCTACGGTACCTTACCATCTCGAATTACGGAATTAGCAGTAATCAGCATGTTAAACTGCAATATTTACCTTAATTGAAACAATCACCAAAAAAAATACATAAATTACTAAAAATCCAGCAAAAAAACTGAAATTTATAATCGAACCGGTAAAATTCATTTCACTATTGAAAAGCAACAAATACACACAAATCTATGAACACAAAATTGATAAGCTATGATAATGCTTACCATCTCGAATTAGCAGTAATCAGTTTGTTAAACTGAAGCCCAAATACAAAAAATACATAAATTACTAAAAAATCTGAAAAATTGTAATCGAACAGGTAAATTTCATTTCACTGTTAAAAAGCAAAATTAATAAGCTATGGAAATGCTTACCATATCGAATTAGCGATGCTCAGCAGTTGGATTTTGTTACAGTGAAGCTGAAGAAGCGTGTTCAAGAAGAATGTAGAAGATATTTTCAAAATGTTTTGATTTGGAGGGAAGGTTTCTGTTGGCGGTATAACTGTATATAGGGTACTGGAATTTCAAGTATGGAAAAAGGGCAAATTTTATCCTGTACTTTAGAAAATTAGCTAAATATACTTTTTATTACATTTTAGGTTAAATTTCTCCTCGTTGTCATATTTTGAAATTAAATTTACTCTTCTACTTTTAAAAAATTGACTAAATATACCCGATGTCATACTTTGAATCAACTTTACCCTAGTTATCATACTTTGGGGTCAACTTTACCCTCGTTATCATGCGTTGAGGTCAACTTTACTCTCACGTTATCATGCTTTGGGGGCAAATTTACCCCTCTACTTTAAAAAATTAGCTACATATACCCCTCGTCATATTTTGAGATCAAATTTACCCTCGATGTCATACTTTGGGGTCAACTTTACTCATACTTTAGAAAATTAGCTACATATACTCTTCGTCATACTTTGGGTCCAAATTTACCCTCAATGTCATATTTTGGGGTCAACTTTACCCGTATAATTTAGAAAATTAGCTACATATACTCTTCGTCATACTTTGGTGTCAACTTTATCCTCGTTATCATACTTTGGGGTCAACTTTACCCTTGTTATCATACTTTGAGGTCAACTTTACCCTTGAGTTATCATGCTTTGGGGGCAAAATTACCCCTCTACTTTAGTTTATTAGCTACATATGTCCTTCATCATATTTTGGAATCAAATTTACTCTCAATGTCATATTTTTAGGTCAACTTTACCCCTATAATTTAGAAAATTAGCTACATATACTCTTCGTCATATTTTGGGGCCAAATTTACCCTCGATGTCATACTTTTGGGTCAACTTTATCCTCGTTATCATACTTTGGGGTCAACTTTACCCTCGTTATCATACTTTAAGGTCAACTTTACCCTCGCGTTATCATGGGGCAAATTTACCCCTCTACTTTAGTTTATTAGCTACATATACCCTTTGTCATATTTTGAGACCAAATTTACTCTCAATGTCATACTCTGGGGTCAATACTTTGGGGTCAACTTTACCC
This sequence comes from Capsicum annuum, assembly GCF_002878395.1. Taxonomy (NCBI): domain Eukaryota; kingdom Viridiplantae; phylum Streptophyta; class Magnoliopsida; order Solanales; family Solanaceae; genus Capsicum; species Capsicum annuum. Next base: position 216,395,732 of record NC_061119.1, read on the forward strand.
ATATACTTTGAAAAATTAGCTACATATACTCTTCGTCATATTTTGGGGCCAAATTTACCCTCGATGACACACTTTGGGTCAACTTTACTCCTATACTTTAGAAAATTAGCTACATAAACTCTTCGTCATACTTTGGAGCCAAATTTACCCTTGATGTCATACTTTGGTGTCAACTTTACCCTCGTTATCATACTTTGGGGCCAAATTTACTCATCTACTTTGAAAAATTAGCTAAATATATACCCTTCGTTATACTTTGAGGCCAAATTTACCTTCGATATCATACTTTGGGGTCAATTTTACCCTCGTTATCATCTTTGGGGCCAAATTTACCCCTCTACTTTATAAAATTAGTTAAATATACCATTTGTCATACTTTAAAATCAAATTTACCATTGGTGTCATACTTTGGGGTGAACTTTACCCTCGTTATCATACTTTTGGGTCAAATTTATCTCACTACTTTAAAAAATTAGGTAAATATACCTTTCGACATACTTTAGGGTCAAATTTACCCTCGTTGTCATACTATGGGGGTCAAACTCACCCTCATTGTTAAGAAACATTTTACATGTACCCTTCTTTCAATAGAAAAGCTCAAATCAGTATTAAATGACCTATTTTTTAAAAAAATAAAACACACTATGATCTAACGAGTTCGACCTGACTCAAACCACAATATATATATATATATATATATATATATATATATATACCCCCTTAATTTTGTTGATCAAAAATTTCCAACAAGATTAAGCCATTGGATATTTGTCAATGTATAACTTATGAAAAATGGATCAATATCAGTGCAAACACTAACATATATACCACTCTCTTAGTTCATGGATCTACATCAGCGAAGAGCTTATGAAAAGATGGTACTTAGCGATCAAATACAACAGGTTAGCTTGATATTTCTCTAGATGATTGAGTTAAGATGTCTTCTTATGTGTCAATCGCAACATATCTCCATTCTCATGTCTTTAGATACAATTTGAATCTACACAAATTTATCATTATGTCATCTGTTCATAAAGTTTATTCACTGATTTTAAAATTTAAATACACCTAAAATTACAATATTTTCAGAGAACAAATAGATTTTATTTATCTTGTGGAGCTTGAGAAACCAATATCTTTTACTCCTTTTATCCTAATTTATATGACATATTTTTTCTCAGTCAGGCTTAAAAAGAATGAGATATTTTTATATTTAGTAATAATTTAACTTTAAAATGTCAATTCCACCTTAACAAAATGATTTATAGTGACACAAACAATTACAACTTATTTTAAACCATAAATTTCAAAAATATTACCATATTTTTATTAAATTTCATATCCATTCAAACTACGCCGTATAAATTGAGATGAAAAATATATAAAAATTCAAAAATCGTAACCGAGCTTTAATAACATTATCCAAATCATAACAAATTAAAGCTTTAATAACTTAATCCAAAACATAACAAATTAAAGTAAAAAGCTGAAAATTAACAATCATAACAAACACTACTTTTGTTTGAAGAGGCACCAAATTATTGGAAGTTTTAGTTAAAATATTTCAACTACACTTGGAATGAAAATTCTACGCTTCTTTTATACCTTGAGTGGAGAGGCGGAGCCAACATCTTAATTAAGGGGTTTAAAATCGAAAAATAGGAACAAAAGAAATAGTTGAAGGGGGTTCAATATCCGTTATATATACATGAAAAATAATTTTAAGCTTATATAAATAGTATAATTTTTCGCTGAAAAGGGTTCGGATGAACCCCTCATTTACAGCTAGCTCCGTCACTGCTTGAGGGGGTTTGATTTAGTATAATCAACTCTCACTCTTATCAGGACTGTGATGAAGTGATAAATATTCCTTCATTCTTAATGAAAAGTCTCGAGTTCGAGCCTCTGACTACGGAGTCGCATTTATTAGGTAGTGCTTACTCTCAACGTGAGACTTTTCGACACGAATCTAAATTTAATCAGACTCCCATTTGGATAGTAAATGATGAATAAAAAAAAGAAAACTCACACTCTTATTGGTCCAATATTTTCATACACACACATATATATATATATATATATAAAGTCTATTCGATTATTTGGGAGAGGACCATGTTAATTAATGTCAAGTAGCTAAAGCTTATAGAACACAGATTTATTTGCAAACAAAGTACTCCCTCATGGATATCAATTTATGTAAATGGTATTTAATTGGACACGTGAATTTAATTTAATTTTAAAATAAAAATATATTTTTAAAATTTATGATCTGATTTAAAATAAGTCATAAATATTTATTCGCACTACTATAAATTTAAGTGCCACCATGAATGTTTACACGTAAACGTAGACGCAAGCATTTCTTCGATCGTGAAGACAAAATGCTTAATTTCATCCACTAATTCTAATTGTTTATTAAAAGTTGACAATCAAAAGAGACTAATTTATCTTTTTCAGTATCAAAGACTATTACTATACCTGCTCTCCTGTTATTTTATTCTTAAATCATTATTATTATTTAGTATTCACTTTATTTCAGTCGTTATTTCAATTACCATATTATTTGTTGTCATTATTGTTCTTTTCATATATTTTTTTTAAAATTTCTTTTCACTACTACATTTACTTTTGATATATTTTATTTTCGTCGAGGGTTTATTATAAATCATTTCTCTACCTTTTGAAGTCGGGATCAAGCATGTTGCCGTCAGAAGTAGAACCTCATATTTATTCTAGAGAATCTCCTAATTGTTTCAGAGAAACTAGAAAGAGATTCTTTAACCAGAAAGATTAATCCTGCTAAAGATTTGTGCCAAAATAACAGATGACAAGAAGAACAAAAGTCCTTAAACGCGTAATGAATCTTGAAGTACTATTTCTGCATCTCCCTGGCCAAATCCGTTTGCATACTCTTCATTCCCTAGTTCCCGATCACTTGTAGGAATATCCTGGACATGTTGTCGTTGTTATTGCATCTAATTAGGAATATCCTGGACATATTGTCGTTGTTGTTGCATCTAATTAGGAATATCCTGGACATGTTGTCGATGTTGTTACATCTAATTAAGGCAAGTGGAGAAACCGTAAGTACTTTTTCATCTTAATCAACGGTCTTAGTTAAAACCTGCCGAGTATCAAATTATCTTAATTTATTAGAGAACGTTTTAAGATAATCCCGTTAAAGATTTGTGCCAAAATAATAGATGACAAGAAGAACAAAAGTCCTTGAACACGTAATGAATCTTGAAGTGCTATTTCTGCATCTCCCAGGTCAAATCCGTCTGCATACACGTCATTCCCTAGTTCCCGATCACTTGTAGGAATATCCTGGACATGTTGTCGTTGTTATTGCATCTAATTAACAATATCCTGAACATGTTGTCATCGTCGTTGCATCTAATTAAGGTAAGTGAAGAAATAGTAAGTACTTTTTCACCTTAATCAGCGGTCTTGGTTAAAATCTGTCGAGTATCAAATTATCTTAATTTATTAGAGAACGTTTTAACTTTTACTCTCAATATATAAAATTTTCAACGCAAATTCAATAATCAAACCTCAATGCGAATACTGAATGCCAAAAATTTAAAAAAGACCAAGTAATGAATTGGTTTCCCAAAAACACGTCAACACGCGATCAATTCTATTTGAATTGGGCAAATTCATGCAATATTCATGAGTACGTACGTACTGACTAGTCTTCATTATTTGAAGTTAACAAACTTACGTAATGCTGACAAAATTTGCACATTTACATGCATTCATGGGCAACTTGCTCCACAAGTTAATTGTACATACGTACTAGTCCCTTCGTGACAATTTACATGAGTTAGTTTGACTTGACATACGAAGGGACGGAGCTATCCTTGGATGAGGGGGTTCATCCAAAATTTCAAACCTTTTTAATGAAAAATTATATTATTACACATGATTAAAATTATTTTTTTATGTATATATAGTACGTATTAAACCTCATTCGATTTGTTCGTATGTTATTTCTGAACCCCCTTAGTGAAAATCATGGTCCCGCCACTATTGACATGGTGTTTAAGAAAGAAAGAAAAACTTTTGAAATTTGTAGTCTAAAATAAAGTATAGATGTTTGTGTGACTATAAATCATTTTATCATGAGTAAAATAGATATTTTAAAGTTAAATTGTTCCTAATTACAGAAATGTGTCATTCTTTTTTAGACTTGATGGAAAAAAAAAAATGAGTTATGTAAGTTGGAAAAGAGGGAGTAATAATTAATAATATCTTCTTTTATTTGTGGATTCAAGATTTGAAATTTATGATTAATTTCACGCACGATAATCTTGAATTTAGTTACAATAATAACTGAGTTCCAATCAAGTATTTAATTGCAGATAATCTTTTAATTGCTCTTTTTTTTTCCAATAGTAATAATAATTCAATAAGTTGAATAGTCATCATCATCATTGACAAAGAGGATAAGAAGACATTGTAGGTAGAATAGGATAATTTCAATATTCTTGACTAATAATTAAGAGTCAAATATACATACAACATTATCTTAAAACCTAAAGTAGCTTGGGACCTAAAAAAAAAAATTAAGTACATATCTTAGTAAAATAATAAACCTACATTATTTTCTTATATTAAATCTAGCCCCTTAGCTAATTTTCAAATCCTTTGAAAAGTTGATCATCAATTCCAAGAATATTATTGTAATATGAAGAATTTGGATTAGCTCCTCCAATAGCATTTTCTTGAAAATCAAATCCATTTTCAAGAATATCATCGTAATAATTATAGCCTATGTTGTTCGGATTCTGCAAAAACGTCGAAAGATGCGTGTCGGATCCTTTCAAAGTTGCACACTTCTGGAGGATCTGACATGATTCCGACGATTGAATTGTTGCATCATTTTCTTGAATTTCCACCAAGGAAGGAAGAAGAGGGTATTGATCACAATTGTTTGAATAATTGGTTAAATTTGGGTCCATATGACTTGTGAATGTGTTAGAATAATCCAATGTCCCATAGTAATTTCTTGAATAATTAATGTGATTAAAATCACTAGAATTAATATTATTGTTGGTACTTATAATATTACTATTTTGAGAAGCCAAAAGCTTTTTCTTCAATTTGGTATTCCAATAATTCTTCACATCATTATCTGTCCTTCCTTGTAGATTTGCAGCTATTACTGACCACCTTAATTTCCAACAAAAAAAAAATAAAAATTACTTCAGATTAAAATATTTATACAATATCTTGATGAAGTTGAAAAAACTATGTTTGAATGTAATTTTGTAATTTCAAAAAAGAATTAAAGTTTTATGAGCGAAAATTATTGCTATTTTCAAATGAAATATTCGAACAAATGAATTTTGAAATATTTTACCATTTCAAATAATGAATTTTTAAGTAGACATTTGGAGAGATTTGGTTGAAACTTCAAAACAAAAAGTGTTTAAAATTGAAATTGAAAAGTGGCATTTGAAAATTAAAATTATTTTGGACATGCATTTTACTAAAGAAAAAGAATTTGAAATTTTACGAGAGGAAAAAAGTATGAAAATCGATCAAAATCAGTTTTTCAAACTTCAAAAATTAGCTAGAAATAATTAATTCCAATATATAACACAAGTAATGTTTCGAATTTTATTTTTTTTTTGAATTAAGATTAAACTAAACTAAATTTAAGACTAACTAGTGAATTAAAGATTCTTTGACCAAATTACCTGCTTCCAATTTGATTATAGAGATTTAAAATAATATTATCTTCTTCCTCAGTAAATCCTCCATGTTTAATATCTGGCCTTAGGTAATTTAGCCATCTTAATCTGCAACTCTTTCCACATCTTCTTAAACCTAAATAAAAAAAAAATCAAGAATGTTATTATAAATAAAAAGAGTTTAATTTTTATACACAAAAGAAAGTGTTATCTAACTAAAAGATAACTATGAAAGACTATTTATAATACGTGGAATTAGTGGTTTGAAAAATAAAACAGACCACCAGCTACGATAGTTAAAATAATAGTCATGAATAATATACTAATTTTCATTATACTATCATGTATGTAAGTTGAATCATATCAAGAAACACTAAGAACATATAGGAAACACTATAACTATCAAAATATCACTAATTTTTAACGTTAGTAATGTTTATGATGATTTTTCATCAGAAATGTCTTATCAGCCTGTCAAATTCTGAGAGGACATCCTAAAAAATAAGCCAGTCAACCAGCTACGATAGTTAGAACAATAGTCATGAATAATGTATTAATTTTTTTATACTATCATGTATGTAAGTTGAATCGTATCAAGAAACATTCAGAACATATAGAAAACACTATGTGAATATAACTATCAGAATATCACTATTTTTTAACGTCCATAATGTTTCTGATGAATTTTCATCAGAAATTCCTTATCAGCTTGTCAAAACTCTGAGAGGACGTCTTGAAAAATAAGACAGACAACTTGCTGTGATAGTTAAAACAATAGTCATGAATAATATACTATTTTTCTTTATATTATCATGTATGTTAGTTGAATCATATCAAGAAACACTATTAAGAACATACAGAAAACACTATGTGAATATAATTATTAGAATATAACTAATTTTTAACGTCAGTAATGTTTCTGGTAAATTTTCATAAGAAATTCCTTACTAGCCTATCAAATTCTAAAAGGACGGCTTAAAAAATAAGACAGACAACCTGCAATGATAGTTAAAACAATAATCATGACTAATATACTAATTTTCTTTATACTATCACGTACGTTAGTTGAATCATGTCAAGAAACATTAAGAACATATAAGAAACACTATGTGAATATAACTACGAGAATATCAATAAGTTTTAATGTCAGTAATGTTTCTGATAAATTCATCAGAATTTCCTTATCAACCAGCCAAATTCTGAGAGGACGTCCATCAGAAATTAGTGATTTTCCAGTTGAATCATATCAAGAAACATTAAGAACACACAGGAAACACTATGTGCATATAATTATCAGAATATCACTAATTTTTAACGTCGGTAATCTTTCTGATGAATTTTCAACAGAAATTCCTTATCGACCTATCAAATTCTAAGAGGACGACCATTAGAAATTAGTGATTTTCCAGTTGAATCATATCAAGAAACACTAAGAACATACATAAAACACTATGTGAATATAACTATCAGAATATCACTAATTTTTAACGTCAGTAATTTTTCTAATGAATTTTCATCAGAAATTTCTTATCAACCTGACAAATTCTGTGAGGACGTCCATCAGAAATTAGTGATTTTCTAGTTGAATCATATCAAGAAACATTAAGAACATATAGGAATATAATTATCAGAATATCACTAATTTT